>NC_134779.1:58003322-58008322 GCF_046742065.1 Oratosquilla oratoria
TATCACCCTCCTCTTTCTCCTCTTCCTCCTCTTTTTCTTCCTCACTCTCACTCCAATCCTCCTCCCCCCTCCTCCTCTTCCTGGTCCTTCCCTTCCTCCTCTTCCTCCACTCCTTCTACTCTTCCTCATCCTTCTCCTCATCCTCCTCTCCTCCTCTTTCTTCTCCTCCTCTTCCTCCTCTCCTCTTCCTCCTCCTCCTCCTCCTTTTCCTTCTACTCCTCTTCCTCCTCCTCCTCCTCCTTTTCCTTCTACTCCTCTTCCTCCTCCTCCTCCTCCTCCTCCTTCTCATTCTCACTCTCACTCCAACTCTCCTACTCAGCCAACGAGGACCACGACGACGATAACGAGGAAGACTGAGGCAAGAGCCAGGGAATACGAAAACTTGAGACAAGAAAAGAAAGGAGAAAGGAAAATAATAGGAGGAGAGAAAGAAGAAGAGTAGATGGGGGAAAAGAAGAAGAGGAGATAGAGGAGGAAGAGGAGAAAATGGAGATGGCGACGACAATGATGGAGAGGAGTAAGAGAACAAGGAGGAAGAGTAAAACAATATGACAAGGATGAGAAAAAAAAAGGTGAAGAAGAAGAGAGAGAAAGTGATGAGAAGGATGATGAAGAGAAGGAAGATGAGAAGGGAGAAATGTAAAGAGAGAGAGAGGGGGGGTAGAGAGAGAGAGAGAGAGAGAGAGAGAGAGAGAAGAGAAAAAAGCAAAGGAGAAGATGAAGGAGGAGGAGGAGGAGGAGGAGGGGGAGGAGGAGGAGGAGGAGGAGGAGGAGGAGGCGTAGAATAGTGAAAAGAGGGAAGCACGAGGAAGAGCAAGAGAGAAGAAATAGGAAGGAGAAAGAAGAGGAGGAAGAAGAGGAGGAAGGGGAAGAGGAAGAGGAGGGGAATGACAAGAGTAATGGATAGAGAGGATTCAGAAGAAGCGTGATAAAGAGCTGTGAAGGAGGAGGAGGAGGAGGAGGAGGAGGAGGAGAAGAGGAAAGAAGAAAACGAAGATTAGAAGATAGAGGAGAAGAATAAACATGGAAATAGTGTAGAAAGGAAGGAAAAGGAGAAGAAGAAAGAGGAGAAGGGGAAGGAGAATTAGTGGAGGAAGTCGAGGAAGAGTGAAGAAGAGGAAGAGGAGAGGAGGAGGAGAAAAGGAAGAGAGAGAGAGGAAGAAAGAGGAAGAGGAGGAGAGAGGCGGAAGAGAAAATTAAGGAATGAGTGGAAGGGAGAAGGAAGAAAGAGAGAGAGAGAGGGAGAAAGAGAGAGAGAGAGAGAGAGAGAGAGAGAGAGAGAGAGAGAGAGAGAGAGAGAGAGAGAGAGAGAGAGGGAGGAGGTGGAGAAGGAGAAGGGGAAAGAGGAGAGAAAAAAAGAAGAGAGAGTAAGGGAGGATAAAGGCAAAGGAGAAGATGAAAGAGGATGAGAAGGAGGTAGAGGAGGAGGAGGAGGAGGTGGAGGAGGAGGAGGAGGAGGAGGAGGAGGAGGAGGAGGAGTAGGAGGAGGAGGAGGAGGAGGAGGAACTAGGTATAGTAAGCTATGGGAGAAGTAAAAGGGAGTTGGGAGGGATCGGTTGGGGTGGACGACGAGAGAGGGCAACGGAGGAGGAGGAGGAGGAGGAGGAAGAGGAGGAGGAGGAGGACGGGGAGGGGGAGGGCCTCCGCGCTGTCCGTGGTGGTGTGGGTTTGCCTTCACCAACTGCCCCAGACACTCATACTCACAGTTGCCGCTGTTCTCTCGCTAGGTCCACACGGGTTGCGGGCCGCGCGCGCGCACACACACACACACACGCACAAACCGCGCCACCAACACACATCCCTCGAGCGCCTTCGCTCGCCGAGCTTCCGTCAGCGCACGTCCCGCGCGGATAGACCCGAGACTTCTCATTTGACGAACATTCGAACACTCGTCGGGCTGACGCGGTGCTGTCCGCTCGTTCGATTCAGTGTTCGATTCTGAAGGGTTCGTCACCAGCGCGTTCGGTTTTCTTCGAACTGACCTGAGCACCCCACCCCCCCCAACCCTTCAACCTGTCCCTCCAAGAACCTGATCCTTCTTCTTCTACTTCTGTCTACTTCTTTTGTTGAGGTTGAGCTTCAAGGAAGTGACTGGTGGAAGTTGTTTTACCCATCAGTCAGACTTCTTTTTCGACTTCCACCTCCTGCCTCCTCCCTCTCCTCCTCCTCCTCCTCCTCAATCCCTTTCACGAACTCCCCCTTCAAGGAGTAACAACTACCCTTCAACTCCTCCTTCAAGTTAACCTCCCCCTCGAACTCACACCATCCTCTTCCTCCTCCTCTACATTCTTCGTCACGTGAAACAGTGATCCCGTCACCACTACGTGACGCCAAGACGGCCGCCTCACCACGTCACGCCCCCGTCACGTCACATAACGTCATGCACGTCGTTGGCGTCATCTTCCCGCCCCGTGGTGCCGTCGTCACGCGTACGTCGTCCTCGTCGCTCGCGCCGCGTTCGTCATGTGAGAATGTCATGTGAGTTTAGTGGACTGGTGTCACCATCGACGTCATCCCCAGCAGCGCCCCTGGCCGGAGGTGACTCATGCACCAACGCAGTGGTGTCCGTCCTCCGGGCATGAGATTAATTAATTAATCTAAATAATTAATAATTAAGTGAGAGAGAGAGAGAGAGAGAGAGGGAAACGGTGCCATGGCTCATGGACGCCTACCACCATCTTCCTTGTGATTCCGGTGAGGAACCTAATCCCCCCACCCCCCACCCCACACCACTTCCTTCCATTTTCCTCTAAAGAACGAAGAACGAAGAAGAACCCCAACAACGACAACGAGAAGCTTCCCCCGAAGAAGGTCTCCCCGAAGTTAAAGTGCCCCGTTCGCTTTCCCGAAATCTTTCTTCGGTGGCCGAGCGCTGGCGTTTGACGCGAAGTGTGCCGCCAACGCCAGTTAAGGTTCCCCGGCCAGGCCGCGGCGAGTGGGGAGAGACGCCCCCGGCCGGTAGCCGGGTGCTCAGAGCCGTCCATTGCGCGCCGCCGGCCGCGTGGCCTGGCTAGGGCGGTGCCCTGGCTCCTGACCCTTGCCCCGTGCCCTTAGAAGCTCCCAAGAACTCGGCGCCGCTTCCAGAACCCCAGGTACTCGATCTCTTGACAGTCCCCTTACCTCCGCAACCCCAGGACCGTAGCCACGTTACTCTTGCCAACATCTCCGGCAGTAGCAGCAGAACAGAGACTCCTTCTGGAGTATTGGGGTCCCGCCCCACACAGGCACCTGCCAAGACTATTCCCGACCTCGGCATGGAGTCGTGTGTGTCCCAGCATTACGTCACGTCCGGCGCCACATCACTACCCATGGGGGAGTATATGACCCACGGTGTGCAAATGACCCCTGATATGGGCGGGGGCGGAGGGGGTAGTTGTCCCCCCCATGGGCCGAGTATGGCTACGTACCTGGAGGGGCTCCCCCCAGGGGTTGCTGTGCCAGAATACCCCTGGATGAAAGAGAAAAAAACGGCGCGGAAGCCTCCACAGCCAGGTAAGGAACCCACATTGAGTTGCTCTCGCCTCTTTCCCGCTTTTAACGGAAAATCCGCTTTTAACGGAAAACCCGCTTTTAACGGACAGTCCAGTCTTCGGGGACGAGTGTCCGTCCGAGAACCCATCCGAAGACTTTGGTTAATATTTTGAGTTGATGGAAGGGAACCTTTATTATCTAATGAATACTTGTGTCGCAGTACCACGTACATGCTAACAAACACATATATAACATGACACAGTTTGATGAATACCAGAGAATGGACAATGCAAAATCAAGAAGTATTTTTGTTTACACTTAATACGAACCAAGAAAAATCATAATCTCGTATGTACATACATACATATATATATACATACATACATATAGTATAATATATATATGCATATATATATATATGTGTGTGTGTGTGTGTGTGTGTGTACATACATTGTGATTATATGTATATAAAAATATATATATATATATATATATATATATATATATATATATATATATATATATATATAAAACACCCGACACAAATTACGATGGATACTAGAGAACAGACAAAGCGAAATCTGGCAATACGTCGATTATTCATGTTGACGCTTGGAGAAAAAAAATCAGAACTTGATGGATCAACATGAGGGTATTTTTATCACGCGGAACCCCAACGGAACACAAATAAAAACAAATTGTGGCCATTGACCACAGAACCCGCGCATAGCACGACTGCGGTGTCGCAAATACGCGCTGGCTCCTCCGGTCACTAATCGAAGATGATATAGAGTCGAGTCTCTATATCTGGTTCCGCGGCCATCACGATCTACATCCTTCGAGTTCCGGAAGCCAGGCGTTCCCTCCCAGCCCCATAGTTCCTGAGACACTTCCAGCTGGATACTGATAGATTTCGAGACGCACGATGATACATGCTGAGATATGTACGAAGACCGCGTATGTAATTATGACCAATACATCACCATCATACCTTCCTTTGCCGTCCATCGATACCGACACAATGTCCTCGCCGCCCAAAGTCACAAACCAAAGGACTCCGCTGCATATTTCTTTGGGTTACGGATGGGAAATCTTTATACACTGGGAATCAAGACCAGAAGTTATTTGTGTGTGTGTGTGTGTGTGTGTGTGTGTGTGTGTGTGTGTGTGTGTGTGTGTGTGTGTGTGTGTGTGTGTGTGTGTGTGTGTGTGTGTGTGTGTGTGTGTGTGTGTGTGTGTGTGTGTGTGTGTGTGTGTGTGTGTGTGTGTGTGTGTGTGTGTGTGTGTGTGTGTGTGTTTGTATGCGTGTGCTCGTTTGAACATACATATACGCGCACATGCATACACACACACGCATACACATACACACACACATACATACACACACGCTAATACACGTATACACATACACACACACATGTATAAACATGAACACAATCAAAAACCCACTCATACATACATATATATAGATACATATCAAAGTACGTAAATATGTACACTTGTATGATGATGATATATAGCTATGTGAA
>NC_134779.1:58030822-58038322 GCF_046742065.1 Oratosquilla oratoria
AGGATAAGATAAAAAAAAACAAGATAAAATAAAATAAAATAAAATAAAATAAAATAAAATAAAATAAAATAAAATAAATAAAGTGAAATAGATTAAAATAGAACAAAATAAAACCAAATTAGATAAAACCAAGTGAATTAAGGCGAAATGAGGGATAGATTAGTCTATCCTCGATCTTATTTAAAGGAAATGAATTGAGGGAGAGAGGGGAAAAGCAAAGTTTGAAGAAGTAAAGCGGGCGTAGTGGCCGTCAAGCGTGAATGTCCATTTATCTTAATGATGACTAATTTCTACTCATAAATAGATCTCGTTTGAATTTTGGACGGAGGAGTGTCACGGAAATGGACACGGAGTTCACGGCTTAAAACTTATGCATCAAAAGGAAAGGTAACATATATGTATGTGTATATATATATATATATATATATATATATATATATATATATATATATATATATATATACATATATGCATATATATATATATGCATAAAACTTATGCATCAAAGGGAAAGCTAACATATATGTATGTATATGTATACACACACACACACACACACACTTACACACACACAAGTACACATATATATATATATGTATATATACATACATACATATATATATATACATGCATATATACATATATATGTATGTATTGTTGTATGTATGTATGTATGTATGTATGTATGTATGTATGTATGCATGTATGTATGTATGTATGTATGTATGTATGTATGTATGTATGTATGTATGTATGTATGTATGCATGTATGTATGAATGTATGTATACAGCTGTTTCTGGTTTTATGATCCACTTGCTGGTGATTCTTACATTTTAAACTGGAGCCGAAAGTACTGGCGAGATCATAAATTCAGAAACAGATGTGTTTCCCAACCAAGTATGTCTTAGGATAACCGAAACAGGCATGCACACCAACACAGACACACACACATACAAGCACACGCGCGCGCACACACATACACACACACACACACACACAATCACACTATCACACACACACGCATAAACACACACACACACACACACACACACACACACACACACACACACACACACACACACACACACACACACACACACACACACACACACACGTACACATGCATTTGTATATATATATATATATGTATATATATATATATATATATATGTATATATATATAATATTTATATAAATATATATATTATATATACATATATACACATACATATATACATATGTACATATATATATGTATATATATACATATACATATCATATATATATATATGCACATATATACATATACATACATACATACATACATACATATATATATATATATATATATATATATATATATATATATATATATGCAATGCGCAACAATTTAGCGATTAGTTTTGTACATATCCTTTCGGGTAGGTAATGTCGTTTGGTTGGATTTTTTTCTTTGTATTTCTGAGAAGTCTCGTTTAAATCATAGAATATATAGTCATGAGCAAAATATTTGACCAACCTAGAATTCTTTTGGTACAAAATTGAAATTCTTTTTTTGATTTTTATATCTATTCATAAAATTACCTGACTGTAAGATAAATACCACATAGAAAAACACATCACGTTCTCGACAAAAGAAAATAAATTAATATATATTTTTTATCATAATAACATTATGAGAACTGTAGTAAGGAACAGAACTTGTAGTCGTGACTGTACGTTGATTGCTGGTTTCGCTATACACATAATGACAGCTTCCGCCATCTTTAAGCGGTGGATGCCATCGCCTTTGATTTGTTGAGGAAAAGAGTAATTGTATCTTCGGTTTTCGTGGTAGGACAGTAATCATCAGGGCCATGGACGCCATACTAGAATAAATTGTGTATATTTACGAAGCTAATACTCACCAATGGGAGAGTTTAAATGATTTGACTTTGATTTCTAGAAGAAGGAAAGATAGTATCTGGATATCTGTTCCTCATGACCAATTTCACTTCTACTTTGTTTTTATCTTATCATTATCATTATAGTTTTATTTTCTTTTTTAAGCTTTGTTATCGGATTTCAGTTTTTGGGTTGAGATTATACGTATGCCTTTTTTTTTTTTACTTAAGTTTTTGGGTAGAGATTATACACATATAGATTTTTCTTTCTTTTTGGGCTTTTGATTTTGGACTTCAGGTTTGGGTTGAGATTATACACATGCATATTTTTTCTATCTTGTGTTTATAATGATTTTGTGGTGGAAGCAAAGGGGTAGGGTGCTGTATAAACGGGAAGACCCGTTTCTGTCCTTGTGGACATTCTCGCGCCGATGACGCCGGGACGAGATGTCCGGAGCGCAAGAGAACTCATATTCTTCCTAATAACGAAATAAAAAATCCTTCTTGAGGTTCTTCGTTCTTCACGAAGTGGGGGAAGCTTCTCTCGAACTCCACATTAAAGACGACCTAATCCTTATAATGTGAAAAAAGGTTCTTTTTACAAGAATAAGGACAAGGATTTTAATGCCTTTGTAGCACTTGTCCATATAGACCATAAGCACCTTACAATATGATAAAGGCTCTGATTACAAGAATAAGGACAAGGACTATCATGCCTTTGTAGCACTTTTCCATTAGAACCTAAATGCCTTGTAATAAGACGATAGGGCTTTTAAAGCATACTGTATACTTCGGTCGCAAACTAAGGTTACCTTTGTTCATAAATACTTTGAACGCGAAACGAGGTCAGGGCAGCACCCCCCTCCCCCCCAAAAAATGAAATAAAGTAAAAAAAAAAAAAAAAAGAAAAAAAAGAGTTCTGACGAAGACTTCGGAGGAGGAAAAGGGCCCCATTGTTCTTCAGCTCTTGGTCGAAGTTGAGGAATGACTCGTCACTCAACAGATGGAAGAGGTGAGTGACTTGTTGAGTATCTTGAGCGTTAATGAAAATGTAGGCGACATGGCGTGCATAGTCTGCCTGAGTGAGGAATCCTTAAAGACCATTCCCCCCCCTTTTTTTTTTTACTAATCTTTAGTCGGTTTTCGTCATAGGAATCTGTTAAACCGATTTTGTCCAACTTTTTTATTAATCTGTTTGGTCTGCTATTAATATAAAGATTAGTGTATTTTTAATTCTTAATGTGCTGGTAGCGTACTCAGATGAGTTCTGGCCTCTCTTTAGTTAAGTCGTGGGTTCAAATTCCGCATTCCTCTCCAATCCCCAACAGTCACTGTTACCGACCCTAACAGTCCCCAAAGTTCATATTAGGGTAAAAGTAACGGCTTCGACCGCATCTACTCAGCGCCTCCTGACGTAGGCTACTCACCTTTTTACTGTTAGTAGCCGGTAATGTAGGCAAGCCTTTGTTCTTCATGCTACGTTATTAGGTTAGGTTAGGTTAGGTTAGGTTATGTTAGGTTAGGTTAGGTTAGGTTAGGTTAGGTTAGGTTAGGTTAGGTTAGGTTGGGTTACATCAAGTTAGGTTAGATCAGGTCAAGTTAGGATAGGTCAGGTTAGGTTAGATCAGGTTAGGTTAGGCCAGGTTAGGTTAGGTCAGTTTAGTTTATATCAAGTCAGGCTAAGTAAGCTTAGGGGAGGTTAGGTTAGGTTAGGTTAGATTAGGTCAGGTTAGGTTAGCTGAGATTAGCTTAGGTTAGCTTAGGTTAAGTAAGGTCTTCGTAGTGAGTTATCATTTCTGCACGCTGTTCATTCCGAGATTAACAAAATGTAACCTTGATCTTAGTAACCTGTAATATCACTAAGCCTATAGTCAATCAATGTAAAGAGTTTGAGTGAGTTCTTAGACCACTAGATTGTGGAGTACCTAGGTTCAAGAAAATACATAATGATATTGCCACAGACCTTTGCCGTTCCCATGGTTTGACCTTAACTAATGCTCTTGTAGTCATTATCTTAGAGACTTTAGCGGCATCATTAAAGATCAGAGTCACTCAAGTTTCTTTTATGTTTTGAGATCAGCAACGACTTAAAAGAATAATGAACACTTTCAGCTAACACTGCCCCTACGTTCTGCTATTTAATTCTTCAAATGTCTCCTTTCCTACTTCTATGACTTCAGTTCTTCGATGTGATATTATCTTTAAGGCTAGAAGCGCTGGGTTTTGGTAAGAAAATACTATACTTTAACGCTTGATTCCATATCTCTTAGAGTGAACACTTCAACTAATCTATTTCCATTTACTTTCTACATATCTTCAAAGTAATCATTCTTTCTGTCCACTGCCTCTGGTTATTGGTGACAGAACACTATACTTTAACTCTTTTTTCCATATCTCTCAATTCAACTAAACTATTTTCATTTACATTCTACATATCTTCAAAGAAATCATTCTTCCTGTCCACTGCCTCTGGTTATTGGTGACAGAAAACGATACTTTACCTCTTAATTCCATGTCTCGCTCTTCAACTAAACTATTTTCATTTATATTCAACATATATTAAAATAAATCATTCCTTCTGTCCACTACCTCTCCTTTCTCTGGTAGTTGTCCTTCTCTCTTGTCATTTATCTTCCTTTCATCCTCTCTTTTGACTTTCTTTCATCAAATATGAAGAAGTGAATGTATGACAGGGATTTGAGATAGATTTCGACTTTCATATTCTTACATAACGATGATAAATCAACAAAAAAGGGACGCAAGAATAGGTAAGTTCTTTTTGTGTGGTTTCAAAAAATCAAATCAAAAAATCAAATAGAATCATGAAACTCAATCCAAAAAACAGTTAAGGCGTTGCATTTTGAACTAGAATCAAAATAGTTGAAAGAAAGGACAGTTCAAGTGCCTAAGGATGAATCTAGCTAATGATGGAAAATATGTATATTTTCTTTTACATGTTAACGGAATACCCTGAAGATGTCTTAATAGACGAAAACGCTTGGGTTGCGTCAATTGCTTTCAAAAATGGTTCTCGGTATATTTAATATTTGTGTATTAGTGTAAATCGTTTGCATATTGGCCTAATATAGAAAGATAACTGGACCCAGACTAGGAAGGAAGGTTTCAATAAAAAGTAAAAAAGATTATGATGAAATACATAGTTGAGATAATACTACTAAGTGACAATACTTCTATATTACAACAGATTTTAAGAATTGAAGATAGCAGAATAGAATAAGGTCATACTGATGAATTTTGTATTTTGTCAGAAATAACCAGCGCTTCTGTCCTTTGGAAGAGGTGGAGTCTGTCAGGTGGTATAACAGAGCTTTAAGAAGGATAGGTCAGGTTAGGTCAGGTCAGGTTAGGATGGTAAAAAGTTAAAAAAAATATATATTTTTTCTTTTTCTACCTGTTTCTATTCATCTATTATTTGTTATTTCTTAATTACTTATTTATTTATCTATTAATTCTACCTTATTTTTTTTATCTTATCATACTTATTAATTTTTCATTTGTTTGTTCATTTATTTATTTATATATATCGCTGGCTGAGCTGGTTAGGATGTCGTTACTTGCAGTGAATGTGGAGGGGATGGTGGCTCGAACCCTGCCACCGGCGAAGTTGGACCAAGGGCATAATTCATTAAATTCCACGCTAAAAAAGTTCTCTGTGAGGAGCACCGTCCTAGCCTTCCGATAGTGTGAAGTTTGTGACGTTAAACCATATCATCATCATCATCATCATCATTTATTTTTTGAGCGGATATTAGTCTCCGATCATAAAGAATATCCCTAAGATATTCATATGCGATGAGATTAACAAGGAAGACCTCAAAGTAACGAACAAGAAGTCAAAAAATTCCATAAAATAGCAACCAAGAAAGTTAAGATAGAAATATAGAAAACGGGAAAAGCGAGAAGCAAAAGATAAACAAAAGAGGATTTGCTGAGACGGTGGCGTAATCGGAAACTTGCTGGTCTCAATTTGTGGGTTCGAATCCCGCACTCAGTCTTCTCCGATTCCCATCAGTGAATGCTATCTGCCCCCAACAGTCTCCAAAGCGCATAAGCGGAAGGTAACGGCTTTAGCCGTTGCCATTCAGCGCCTCAAGGCGTAGGCTCCTCTCTTCCTCCTATCCTTGTGGATAGTCTCCAGCAGTGGAGGGAAGGAAAGTAATGGAAAGACGTATTACAAAATGGAGGGATAAGGTACGGGAGTGATTGGAGAGAAAGTGTATATACATGGAGGAGAAAAAGTCATTAGAGAGAAGTTACCGAGTGAGAGAGAGAGAGAGAGAGAGAGGGAGAAAGAGAGAGAAATAGAGAGAGAGAAAGAGAGAGAGAGAGAGAGAGAGAGAGAGAGAGAGAGAGAGAGAGAGAGAGAGAGAGAGAGAGAGAGAGAGAGAGAGAGAGAGAGAGAGAGAGAGAGAGAGAGAGAGAGAGAGAGAGAGAGAGAGTGAAAGAGGGAGACAGACAGAGAGAGGGAGAGAAAGAGAGAGAGAGAAAGGAAAGAGAGGAGAGAATCCCTGTAGGTAAGATACTGAACAGTCTCTTACCTAAGTAAAGTCTTCCGTTTTTAGCCAGAATAGATTCTATCAAGTATACAGAGGGATGATATTATCTAACGTCACAAACTTCCCACTATCGGAAGGCTAGAACGGTGCCCCTCACAGAGGACTTTGTAGCGTGGAATTTGATCAACCATGCCCTTGGTTCAACTTCGCCGGTGGCAGGATTCGAACCGCCATCCCCTCGACCTTCGCCGCAAGTAACGACGCCCTAACCCGCTCAGCTGCTAAGTCTTTAAGTATTAAAAGAAATATTGATTAACCCTTTATCCAGGCGATTTTATTCGAGGGAAAGAAACCTCTGAGTTCTAAGAGAACACCGGAAGGCATCACCTTTGCCCTGTGTGCTAGGCTAGCCGGTACCTACCGGCTTGTGGCGTAATGTTCGTTCGAATCCCCCACTCTTTTCCGATTCCCAAAAGTGACTGTGGCCTGTCCCAACAATCCCCAAAGCGCATGTTAGAGCAAAAGTCTCGGCTTCGGCCGCAAATAATTATAATCAGCGTCTCCTGGCGTGCGCCCATCACCTTCATATGTAAGCCCGCTGGTAGCGTAACCAGTAGCGTGCTGGTCTCGCATTTGCTTAATCGTGAGTTCGAATCCCGCACTCTTCTCCAAATCACAGGAGTGACTGTTCCCTGTGCCAACAAGTAACAGCGCATAATAGGGCAAAGACAGCGGCTTCGGCCGCAGGTAATCAGCTCCTCCTGGCGTAGGCAATGAAAGGATCCAACTGGGTTGGACGTTGTTGTATCTTGTGCGTGTGACTCTCATCAGTCTTCGTTGGCTGCTACTTGTTTATAGTGACAAGTAGATTACATACCTGGCGACAGGTACAGTTCAGGATAAAAGACGCGGAGGAAGAAATTGTTAAATTATACGCTCGGGCGATGGGGTGCAAATGTTTGGTCGTTCAAGAAGAACGTGCGAATTCATTTCACCCATTGATTGACAAACTGGAGTTTTACTTTTTTTTTTTCGTTTAGTTTATATGTGGTTTTTGTTTGGTTGGTTTTATTTTATTTTGTCTTTTATCTTTGTTTAT
>NC_134779.1:58085822-58093322 GCF_046742065.1 Oratosquilla oratoria
TTCGCCCACCAATCCCACGTGGTCGATAAATTCACCCAACACCTCTCACTCTTCACTCTCACTCTCACTCTCACTCTCACTCTCACTCTCACTCTTTCTCTCCCACTCCCTCCCCATCCCTCCCTCTCCCTCTCCCTCTCCTTCTCCCTCGCCTTCTCCCTCTCCCTCTCCCTCTCCCTCTCCCTCTCCCTCTCCCTCTCCCTCTCCCTCTCCCTCTCCCTCTCCCTCTCCCTCTCTCTCTCCCTCTCCCTCTCCCCCCTCCCTTCCTCCTCTCTCTCTCTCTCTCTCTCTCTCTCTCTCTCTCTCTCTCTCTCTCTCTCTCTCTCTCTCTCTCTCTCTCTCTCTCTCTCTCTCTCTCTCTCTCTCTCTCTCTCTCTCTCTCTCTCTCTCTCTCTCTCTCTCTCTCTCTCCTTCCTTGCTTCTTTCTTTCCTGCCTCTCTTTATTTATTTTCTTTTTTCTCTTTTCACCTCTTTATTGCATTTCTAATTTCTTCACCTTTCTTTGCTCTTTTCCTCTTTCCCTCCGTCTTCTCTTCCTCTTCCCCCTTTCCTCTCTCTCCTTTTCTCCACTCACTTCCACCCTCTCTTCTATCCTTCCTCCCTCCTCCTCCCTCCTCCTTCTCCCCTCTCTTCCCTCCTCCTCCCTTTCCCCTGCTTTCCCCCTATTCTTCTATCCACTCTATCAATCGATCAATTACTCTTTCATTATTCCCACTTGATACATTTCCTCTTACTTTCATATCATCCTCCTCTTCCTCTTCGTCTTCGTTTTTCTATTCGCCTTCCTCTTCTTCTTTATCTTCTTTCTCTTCCTCTTCCTCTTCGTTTTCGTCTTCCTCTTCTTCTACTTCCACCTCCTCTTTCTCTTCCTCTTCTTCTTCCTCTTCCTTGTCTTCCTCCTCCTCTTCCTCTTCGTCTTCATCTTCCTCTTCTTATTTCACTCCCACTTCCTCTTCCTCCTCCTCCTCCTCCTCCTCCTCCTCCTTTTCATCTTCCTCTTCCTGTTATTATTACAGTTCCGAATCTATTTCTATTTCTACTTTTTCTTCCTATTCTATTTCTAAATATTCATTCATAAAATCAACAACTTATTCCTTAATTAATTAATTAATGTCTATCCTTTTACATGTTCCATCCATTTATTTCCTTATTTATTTATTCACTAATTTACTTATTTATCTACTTATTCATTCATTCGTTTCTATATATTTGTTTGTTTCTCTTTTGCCAATTGGTCACTGCTTATACGTCACTCGTCACGTCAGGAGCCATGATCTATTGCTTGAGAGGAACTACAACACAGCCATTGTTATTAATATTCATATTTCTCTTTCTTTTTTTAACAATTTAAATAATGTTCTATGTTTATCTACTTAAATGTAGATTAATTATGTTGAGTTTACATACTGTGTGTGTTTGTGTGTTTGTGTGTGTGTGTTTGTGTGTGTGTGTGTGTGTGTGTGTGTGTGTGTGTGTGTGTGTGTGTGTGTGTGTGTGTGTGTGTGTGTGTGTGTGTGTGTGTGCGTGATTGTGTGTGTGTGTGTGTGTGTGTGTGTGTGTGTGTGTGTGTGTGTGTGTGTGTGTGTGTGTGTGTGTGTGTGTGCGTGATTGTGTGTGTGTGTGTGATTGTGTGTGTATGTGTGTGTGTATGTTTGCGTATGTGTTCGTACATATATATATATATATATATATATATATATATATATATATATATATATATGCGTGTGTTCGTGTATGTATACGTGTGTGTTCTTGTACGTGTACGTCTATGTGTATGTGTGCGTGTGTGTGTGTGTGTGTGTGTGTGTGTGTGTGTGTGTGTGCGTGATGTGTGTGTGTGTGTGTGTGTGTGTGTGTGTGTGTGTGTGTGTGTGTGTGTGTGTGTGTGTGTGTGTGTGTGTGTGTGTGTGTGTGTGTGTGTGTGCGTGATTGTGTGTGTGTGTGTGATTGTGTGTGTATGTGTGTGTGTATGTTTGCGTATGTGTTCGTACATATGTATATATACATATATATATATATATATATATATATATATATATATATATATATATATATATATATATATATATGTGCGTGTGTTCGTGTATGTATACGTGTGTGTTCTTGTACGTGTACGTCTATGTGTATGTGTGCGTGTGTGTGTGTGTGTGTGTGTGTGTGTGTGTGTGTGTGTGTGTGTGTGTGTGTGTGTGTGTGTGTGTGTGTGTGTGTGTGTGTGTGTGTGTGTGTGTGTGTGTGTGTGTGTGTGTGTATGTGTGTGTGTGTGTGTGTGTGTGTGTGTGTACGTGCAAGTTAAGGATAGGGATCTATGTTTGAAGGCGTTAGAATTACAGTGGGCGGGGGATAATCGCATAATTTATTCAAGTTTAATTAAAAATACGGATTTAATCCACTGAGGTGTGGTTATGTGAAACCGTTGAAAGTGGCGATTTTTACTGGTTTCATACACATTTATTTCGAGGTGCATGAGAGAATTAAATTTACTTTTCTAATTAACTTTGTTGTTTGGTTTTGTAAAATATGAAATACCTTATTTTTCTTAAAGAATTTTGATTTGGGATTATAATGTATACATATATATTTCTTTGTTTTTGGACAATGTATGATCCAGGTTTACTATTTGTTTTTACTGTTAGTTATGATATACAATACTAATTCGTTTGATATCATTCTGACGAGGATTTTTTCTTTTTTCTTTTTTTACTCTTGTTGTTTTGGTATAGGTGAAGTTTACACTTCATTGAAAAATGTTTGTTGAAATATAAAAGTACATAAAGAAAAATAAGATTAATCTAGAAAATTTAATTATTTTTCAACTATATAATTTCGATGGGAAATCAATATAATTCAAAATAAAATAAAATAAATCACAAGAAAATTATTATCAACGGGTGGATAAAGTTCCCATTTTCTATGATAATTATTTCAATTCGTCATTGTTTACATATGTCGAACGTCAAGTAAACCTTTAATTCTTTTAATTCGAACTAAAAACAAACTACACATGGACTGAAAATAATTAATCATGTACCTAGAAAAATTCTATAGTTTTGATGATAATAAATCTGTAGGTTTGTAATTTGAGCAAGTGTATTAGCTGTTGTCGAAGACACCAGTTCGGCCCCAAGCCACGAGCCAATCACATCATGTCTAAGATGCATAAGTGCGTTCTCATTGGTCAAGAGATCAGCCCAGCACCAGCTTTGTCTTAAGCACGAACACTTAAGCTCATTTCTACACTAACATTGTCAAAAAAAGACGTTAAACCGTTTCACTAGATTAAATATGAACATTGCAAGTGAACAAAACTGTAAGGAATTGATTAGCATGAAGCAAGAACTGTCTCCTAAACTTAATTGCTGTGTTGTGAAGTTATTTTTGCTATTACGAGTGATATGTTAATTTGTGTTGTGTTAACAAGTGGACTGAAATGAAAATAGACCTCTGGATCAATTTGGTTCCAGGTCCAAAAATCCTCTTTCAAGGTACGTAGGAATCAGTTTGCTGAGTGTAATTGGGAGGGCTTATGAGAGGGCTTTGATTGAGGGGATTAGGAGAGGAACAGAGTGAGTAATTGGTGAGGAACAGTGTGGATTAGATTTTTGTGCTAAGGCAGTATTCGAGAAAGGTTTAGGAAAAGGTAAGGATGTTTTTGGTGCTTTTATGGATCTGGAAAAGGCTTATGACAGGGTAGACAGGGAGGCACTGTGGGAGGTATTGCAGATATATGGGATGGGAGGAAAGCTGTGTTAGAATCAGAAATTATTCGGACAATTTATAGTTTCACCCAACCAACGATTCTGTTGTGTGGCTTGTGTGTTTCTGGTGAGATTTGTTGTGTATTGAATGGTGTACATCATTTCCGTCGCAAATGCGTACTTATCAAGTAATGATTTATTGAAGTTATGCACTTAGGCCTACATCTCCTCCCCAACGATCTTGGGGGACCTGTGGGAAATCGAGTTTTTTGGGTGGGGAGAAGTAATAAATCGAGTAATCTTACATTTACAGACCTAAACAATTCGCTCACTGAAGGGGCGACCACTTTGAGAGCGGCGTGGAAATTCAACTTGTTCGAGTGCTCTGCCCCGTATAGGCTGTAGTTCCCCGAACTTGATCACGAACTTTCAGCCATGGCTCTACGTCTGTGTGTATTTACCTAGTTGTATTTTACGGGAAGGGGAGCTATGCTCGTGGTGTCCCGTCTTCATATCTCATTTTATCTAAACTGTTTTTAGATTCATGAATTGTTTTTGCACACTTTTTCGCCCAACTTGTTCCAGATGTCTATTACTCTGTGGGGAAAGCTATTATTTTTTCGGGTCTCTTCTATAACTGTCTTTCTTGATTTTCTTTCCGTATGTGCGTGTGTGTGTTCGTTTGCGTCTGTGTGAACTTTTGTATATGTACGAGTGCATGTGTGTGGTTGTGAGTATTTGCAAGAGCGCGTGTGTGTGTATATGCATATGCATGTGCTTATGTATGCAAATATGTATATTTACAATATTTACATGTATTTACATATACTGTATGCACGTTCGTTCATGCATGGCTGCAAACATGCAGGTTTGAGGGATAAGCATTTCTGTATCAATAAACGCGTTTGAATGTACATACATACATATACCAAGGCTTTTTCCCCCTTTCAAGGGAGGTAGCCAAAAAGGGAAAGGCATAAAAACACTCGCACCCATTTCATCCCTAAATACACTCCACACCCCTCCCACCCTCCCTCTCATTATGAATGTTTGAATGTTTGAATGTTTGAATGTATATTAAAAAAAATAAAAATAAAAAAGCGAGGCACTGTCGAATAATTGGTACCCGCCCGACTACTGAGCGGAAAGAGGAGGGTGCGGGGGAGGGGGAGGGGGAGGAGGTGGGAGAAAGGGTGAGCGAGGGTGGAAGGAGGTGGCAGAGAACGAGAGGAAGTGGGAGGGAGGGAGAAATGCGGGAGGGGGAGGAAATGGGATTGATGGGAGGGAGGGAATTGGGTGAGGAAAAAGAGGAGGTGGGTGAGTGATTGAGAGAGTGAGAGGAGATAAGAGTATGGAATGATAGTTGAAAGAAGGTAGAGAAAGAAATATAGTATGGTAGAAGAGGGAGTAGTGGGAAAGTAGAGGAGGGAGTAGGGGGAGTAGAGGAGGGAGTGGGAGAAGGGTAGAGGTGGGAGTGGGGGAAGGGAAGAGGAGGGAGTGGGGAAGGAGGAGAGGTGGGAATGAGGGAAGGGTAGAGGAGGGAGTGGGGGGAAGGGAAGAGGGGGGAGTTTGGGAAGGGAAGAGGAGGGATTAGGGAAAGGTAGAGGAGGGAGTGGGGGGAAGGAGGCGGTGGGAAAGGGAAAGAGAGAAAAATAAAGAGATAAAGAGAGAGAATAAGAGAAAAGGAAGAGTAAAGGAAGTGGATAGAAGAGAGGTACGAGAGAAAGAGGAGACGAAGGAGGAGGAGGAGGAGAAGGAGTAAGGAGATGAGAGGGAGGAGGTGGGAGGGAGTAGGAGGAGGAATGGGGCTCGGAGCAACTCGTTATGGATTAAAAAGTGAAATTCTGGATTAAGGGCTTACTTAGCCTTGTTCTGATTCCAAGTCTTGAGGCGAGAGAGAGAGAAAGAGAGAGAGAGAGAGAGCAACGGGAGGGAGAGGGGGAGAAAGAGAGAGAGGGGAAGGGAGAGAGATAGGGAGGGAGGGGGAAAGGAAGAGAGGGGGGAAAGAGAGGGATAGGGAGGAGGAGAGGGAAAGAGATGGGGAGGAAGAGAGGGGGAGTGGGAGAGAGAGGGGGAGGGAGAGTGATGGTGATAGGGAGAGAGATGGGGAGAGAGTGAGATTCGGGGAAAGTCTGGGAGGAGGGAGGAAGAGATTGGAAGAAGGAGAAAGATGAGAGGGAGAGAGATGGGGAGATGGAAAGAGATGGGGAGAGGAAGAGATGGAGAGATGGAGAGAGATGGGGAGAGGGAGAGGGAAAGGGGAGGAAGAGAGAGAGCGGCGGTGTAGCAGATACTGCCGGGGGTAACTGGCGCTTCACTCCTGTTCACATTTTTATCTATTCTATGAATAATTGTGTCTAAGAAAGGTAATTTTCCGTTATTTTCATTTTCTGCAGTAAATTGTATATTTTCATTTACACTGTTTAATCTCCTGAGTTTGTTGTTAATGTCAGTATCTTTAGGTACAATTAAGAGTATATCATCAACATACCTAAACCATTTACTATTCCTACCCATTATAGTCATGTATTCTTCTGTTTCGAGTATTTCCATGTATACAATTTACTGCAGAAAATGAAAATAACGGAAAATTACCTTAGACACAATTATCCATAGAATAGATAAAAATGTGAAATTTTCAGTATACCGAAAACCCACCAATAAAGAAGACTATATTCACTTCTACTCAGGACATGATGACAGAACCAAAACAGGTATTATAATACGTTTCTTCCTCAGAGCATTTCGTATATGCAGTAAAGAATTTCTAGATCATGAATTACAACATATTACTGAGACTTTCATAAAACTCAAATATCCAAAAGGTCTCTTATGTAGGTTAAAAAAGAAAGCCAAAGAAATAATTAACAAAAGTAAAGATAAAAATAAAAATAAGAATGAAACCAGATATATCACAGTACCAAACTCTAATGTCAATTCATACCTAGACACTTTTCTCCTAAAAGCGGGCATCAAAATAGCCAGGACGTCAGGTAGCAAAGTAGGACATTTGATAATACGTAGCGACAATAATCCCACTAACGAAAACAGCGTTGTTTTATAAAATCCCGTGTAAAAGCTGTCCCTCTTCATATTTTGGTGAATCTGGTCGCAGACTTAATAAATGGATAAATGAACATAAAAATGACGAAAAAGCCCATAGGACATCTAACTCCATAGTAATGCATGTGGATAAACATCGTCACCTTCCAGACTGGAACAACGCAACCATATTAAAACAAAGGATCATCCAAGAAACTAAGGAAGACAATTGAGGCAGCTTATATCAACACTAATAACAACATTAACCATAGAGAAGGCTTTATATGTTTAGCAAAAGCCAACAAGCTTACTCGTATTAGTAACAAAAGAATACGCAAATAAAATAGCAAGCTCTCCGAAGCGTCCCGTAAGATGACCGTCCGTGTATAAAACATCCTGTTACGTGTGAGTTGTTAGCTTTGTGATCAAGACCCTGCGGGTCGAAACGTTAAGGCGTAAATTCTCCCCTATCTCCTCATCATCTTCTTTCACTTTCAATCTTATTTGTCATAATATAGTCAATATACATATATATATATATATATATATATATATATATATATATATATATATATATATATGTGTGTGAGTGTGTGTGTGTGTGTGTGTGTGTGTGTGTGTGTGTGTGTGTGTGTGTGTGTGTGTGTGTGTGTGTGTGTGTGTGTGTGTGTATGTGTATGTATGTGTGTGTGTGTGTGTATGTGTGTGTGTGTGTGTGTGTGTGTGTGTTTGTATGTATGTATGTATGTGTGTGTGTGTT
>NC_134779.1:58098322-58100822 GCF_046742065.1 Oratosquilla oratoria
ATACCAAATTATTATCTTCTATTATTTGTTGTTTATCATTTATTATCATATTGCTTATTGTTGTTCATTCTTTCATTCATTTCGTTATCTATTTATTTTTACATTTATTTATTTATCTATTCAATTATTTATTTATCAATCCGTCTACTTTTGTATCTATTCATTTATCTATCTATATATTTTTTCATTTATATATCTATTTCTTGAGAGAAGACGTAGAACAAGATTAATTTCTAGAACACACATAACACATATATGTTTATGAATGTATAAATATATCTATTTACGTATTTGTGTATGTATTTATATGTAATGTGTGGATGCATTCATATATATATGTATTTGTGTGTGTGTATTTGTATGTGTGTGTGTGTGTGTGTGTGTATGTGTATGTGTCTGTGTGTATGTGTGTGTTTGTATGTGTGCATGTATTTTTGTGTGTATACATAATACATACAAACCTCGTATACATTGCCACACACATAACTGTACTCACATACGCACACGCAACCAAACCTAAATACACATACAAAAAACATCTAGTCCCTCATACACCCTCACAGTGACTTCTGCCCCGCCCTTATCGCGTCCTACCTTAAGGACCACAGTCGGAGGCCGGAAGGGCGATGATTAATGGGAAATGGCTTGTTTGAATGCGCCTGGATGCTGCGCGAGATACGATACGGAATTCTTCATATCACAGGGAAGATCTTGGCTTCATACATATGGTGCCGCAACCGCCGCCGCAACACAGCCGCAGCCGCAGTCTCACGAGGCACCCACCCCCCACACTCCCCACCCCCCACCCCGGCCCTCTTTAGTCTTGCGACTGCGATATTGTTCGGTTTTATGTCAGCTGTGTGAGAGGTGTAACGTGAGAGTCTGAAAGGCGTGAGAGGTGTGACGTGAGATTCTGAAAGGCGTGAGGGGTGTGACATGAGAATCTGAAAGGCGTGAGAGGTGTGATGTGAGAGTCTGAAAGGCGTTAGGGGTGTGACGTGAGAATCTGAAAGGCGTAAGAGGTGTGATGTGAGAATCTGAAAGGCGTGAGGGGTGTGAGGTGAGTGTCTGAAAGGCGTGAGAGTTGTGACGTGAGGTTCTGCATAGCGTGAGAATGTTACGTGAGATTCTGCACCGTGTGAAAGGTTTTATGTGAGAGTCTGGACAGCGTGAGAGTTATAGTGTGAGATTCTGCACGGCGTGAGGGATGTAATGTGAGAGTCTGGACGGTGTGAGAGGTGTGAGTGAGAGTCTGAAAGGTATGAGAGGTATGGTGTGAGAATCTGCACGACGTGAGAGGTGCGATGTGAGACTCTAAAAGATGTGAGAAGTAGTGTATGAGTCTGAAAGACGTGAAAGGTATGAAGTGAGATTTTGTAATGCGCGAGAGGTATGATGTGAGAGTCTGAAAGGCGAGAGAGATGTGACGTGAGAGTCTGAAAGGCGTGAGAGATGTGACGTGAGAGTCTGAAAGGGGTGATAGATGTGACGTGAGAGTCTGAAAGGCGTAAGATATGTGACGTGAGAGTCTGAAAGGCGTGAGAGATGTGACGTGAGAGTCTGAAAGGCGTGAGAGCTGTGACGTGAGAGTCTGAACAGCGTGAGGTATGTGAGAGTGCGCCACGTAAGAGGCTGCGATGTGTGTGATGCTGCGCGTCGTGAGAAACATCGCATCTTGGGGAGTGTTGCGGCGTGAGACTTTGGCGTGAGAAGGCGCTTCCGTCTGGGAGTGCAGAGGGAAATGATCTTTTAATCTTTAGATCGTTTGGGGCTTCCATCAATGTGAATGGAATCACTTGACGACAGATGGTTATATGTAGTGACAGAAGTGGAGAATGGACTGAATTCATAGATTTATTTCTGTGATTATGATCTTATTTCCTATCATTATCTAGTTGTTTATTTGTGTATTTGTTTATTTATACATTTGTTTATTCATTTATTTGTATATTTATTCAGATATTCGTGTATTTGTTTGTTTATCGGTTTATCTATTCGTTTCTTTGTGGGTTTATCTATTAATTTATTTGATTTTATATATTTTTGTAGTAAGTGGTTTCTGTACTGGAAGTAGGAAAGGGGAAGGGGGAGGGGGAAGGTGGGGGAAGGGGGAAGGGGGGAAGGAAGATTACTTGTTTGATTCCAACTGTCTTCAGACGATTTATTTCATCAACGTGTGGCCTCCTCAGGGTCGTTAGAGTTTGAAAGCTCTCGATTAATCACGCCCGTTCCAAGAACCATTTATTTTTCATTATGACTTCATATGGTTTAATTCTATGTCATTTCAACAGTAACGAAAAAAAAGGAACTTGTTGAAGTTTCCAATTTGATGTGAGATTCCTCTCTGATTATTTTTGTCTTATTGTCTTGTCTCGTTATTTGTCTTTTTCTTGGGTCAGTTATTAGTGTGTGCGTATGTATATATGTATAATATATACATACATACATATGTATATACATATATACATATATATATATATGTGTGTGTGTGTCTGTGTGT
>NC_134779.1:58118322-58120822 GCF_046742065.1 Oratosquilla oratoria
TGAAGTCTGTATCTGTGGCACGTACCAGGGCCGATCACAAGGTATACATTGACGCTACCTCCCAAAAGTGTTTCGTTTAACTGAATAAAATTGTCATTAGTCAGAATAAAATCTCTAAAGAGGGCACTTTCTTTGTATTTTTTTTAAAGTCTATGATATCCAGAAGTCTTGCTGAATGATGAATATAATTGTATTGCGTTAGCAAGAATAGAATATCTAAAGAAGACAATGGCTTTGGGTTAATGAGCATGCAGTGTCAGTGTGTGGGACGGTGCGTGCGTGTATATGTGTAATTCACCATGGTCTTGGTCTTTGGATCACGTGTTTGACTCGTGATCGACAGCTATTTTCCCTCCCGGAAGAGAGCTCGGAGCTCGTATGACCGATCTATGGGTAAATGCTGTGTCCCTACATGCACACACACACACAACTCCCCGCCCACGAGAATTGGAGTAACGACTTGAAGCGCGGCGATACTGAAATTATTTCAGCCCTGGTCAGGATTCGAACCCAGACCGCCGTAGTGGCAGTCGGAGACTCTACCAACCGCGCCACCGTGTGTGTGTGCGTGCATGCGTGTGTGTATGTGTGTGCGTGAGTGTGTGTGTGTGTGTGTGTGTGTGTGTGTGTGTGTGTGTGTGTGTGTGTGTGTGTGTGTGTGTGTGTGTGTATGTGTGTGTGCGCGCGCGCGCATGGGTGTATGTGCATGGATGTGTCTGCAAGTATGTGTTTACACATGTCAGTCTATATGTGTGTATATCTACATGTGTGTATGTCTACATGCGCGTGTTTGTCTACATGTGTGAGTCTACATAGGTGTGTATGTCTGTATGTATTTGTCTGCATGTGTTTGTTTTCAAGTAGGTATATCTACATGTGTGTATGCCAGCGTGTGTGTGTATCTGTATGTATTATTTGCATATATGTATGTCTACATGTGTTTATGCATGTTTGTGTGTGCGTGTGTCCGCGTGTGTGTGCGTTTGCATGTATGCATGTCTACACGTGTGTATACCTGTGTGTGTGTGTGTGTGTGTTTGCATATGTGTGTTTGCATTTATACATGTCTACACGTGTGTATGCCTGTGTGCGTGTCTGCATGTGTGTTTGCATTTATGCATGTCTACACGTGTGTATGCCTGCGCGTGTGTGCGTGTCTACATATCCGCGTGTACATGTGCGTGCGTGCGTTCGTACATGCGTGTGTCTACATGTGTGTGTCTGCATTTATGCATGTCTACACGTGTGTATGCCTGCGCGTATGTGCGTGTCTACATACCCGCGTGTACATGTGCGTGCGTGCGTTCGTACATGCCTAATCCGCACTCTTCCATCTGCCCATAGCCCCTGATCTCCCTAAACCCTTTTTACCCCAACTAACCTAAACTTTTTCTTCAGGGAATCGTCGTTCCCCGACATCTTCTCTTAAGCTGTCTTGTGCGTCCTTGGTTTCATAGCCCACTTAACTCCGAGGACTCTCGCCTTCCCTCGCTCCTCTTCCTTCTTCAGGAGGGACCTCCTGCAGAGGCATCTCCACCCCGCCCCCTACCCCACCCCCCCACCCCCCCCCCCAAAAAAAAAAAAAAAAAAAAAAAATCAGAAGAAACGGAGAACAGACTGTGTTCTTAGGTGTATTTACCTGTGTTAGTTTTACACCTAGAGTTTTCCCCTATTTTCCCTATTGATGAGTAAATATAGGGAAAAGAAAATAATAGAGAGAAAGAGTTTTCCCCTATTTCCCCTATTGATGAGTAAATATAGGGAAAAGAAAATAATAGAGAGAATTAACTCGTCTATTTCATCCCTCACTCCATCCCCTCCCCTTCCCCCTCTCCCTCCCTCTCCCCCTCATCATCCACTTTCTACCTCTCTCCTCCATCATTGACTACCCATCTACCTCTACCTCTACCTCTCTGTCTTACGTCACTCTTTCTCCATTTTCAATCTTTCATCACCCTCCGATTCCCCTCTCTCATCTCGCTATCCGATATCTTCTCCCCTCTTCTTTCTCTCCCCCTTTCCCCTCTCCCCCTTTCCCCTCTCCCCCTTTCCCCTCTCCCCTCTCCCCCCTTCCCCTCTCCCCTTCTCCATTTCTACTCTACCTTTTCTCCTCTCCTCTACCTTCTCCTCTCCCCTTTTCTCTCCTCCTTCACCTTGTGTCTTCCTTCTTCCCTTTTCCTCTCACCTTCCCCTCCCCTCCTCCCCTACTCCCCTCTTCCTCTCCCCTCTTCCTCTCCTACTCCCCTCTTACTCCCCTACTCCCCTCTTCCTCCCCTCCTCCCCTACTCCCCTCTTCCTCTCCCCTCTTCCTCTCCTCTCTTCCGTCCTTCCTCTTCTCTCCTCTCTCTTCACTTTTCCCTCTCATCTTCCTTTTCCCTCTCTCTTCTCCCCCCTTTCCTCTCCACCTCTTCTTTTTCTTCCCCACTCTCCTCTCCCCTCCTCTTTTGCCCTTTCCCATACTTTCTCCCTTCCCTACTCCCCTTTTCCCTTCCCCCTTCCC
>NC_134779.1:58123322-58128322 GCF_046742065.1 Oratosquilla oratoria
GCAAGAAGAGATGGCGGCTAACAATCTTGTCCCGTCCATCAAGAGGAGGAACGATAAAGGGCCGAAAGCAAACCCGCCCTCCGTTAAGCAAGTTTACGAGAGAAGCGATTACGCGGAAGCGAGAAAACAAAAAGAATAAAAGAAAAAAAAGAAGAAGAAGAAAAGAAACAGGGATGAGAAAGAAAAGACAACGGGGGGGAGAGGGGGAGAGGGGAGGGGGGGGAGGTGCTAAAGGACACTACACTATCTCTGCTGAGCCGCAGGACAAAAAGCGCCACTCAAATGGCACTAAACTCAACACTTTACTCAGAGCGGTGCCATGAATCGGGGACCCTCCCCCCCTCCTCTCCCCCTCCCCCCTCCCCCCCCTTGTGCATATTGGGCAAAACATCTGGCACTTAGCATGGTAATGTGTGTGATCATCTCTGGAGGCGTTGTGTTGATGTTTTACGATCGAGGCAAGACAATAGAAGCCCCCCCGACGACAGGAAGAAGGAAATATGAAGACTGGGAATGTATGAAGGGATGCCGACCGCCTCCTCCCACCCCACCCCACCCTACCACGGGAGGAGAACAGGCGGGTCTTGGGCCTAGGGACTCAGGAGGAGGAGGAGGAGGAGGAGGAGGAGGAGGGAGGACGGAGGATGAGGTAGGCCGGAGGAGGAGGAAGGCAAGGAGGAGAGGAGGAGGAGGAGGAGGGAGGCGAGGAGGGAGGAGGGAGGAGGAGGAGGAGGAGGAGGATAGGAGGGAGATGGGAGGAGGAGGAGAAGGGAGGATGCGCACTGGTGGTTGGACCCAACGCCCTTCGTCATTTAATGTGTGAATGTATATGTGCGTGTGTGCGTGTGTGTGTTGTGTGTGTGTGTGTGTGTGTGTGTGTGTGTGTGTGTGGTAGTGTGGTGTGGTGTGTGGTGATTGTTGTGTATGTGTGCGTATGTGGTGTGTGTGGTGTATGTGTGTGTGTGTGTGTGCGACAATGTATGCCGCATATATATAAGGGTAATAATGTATATGTGGAATGAATATAATATATATATATATATATATGTATATATATATATATACGCGTGCAATAAGAACACTAGGAACGTGTGTTTTATAAATACAAGGTAACCACTTAAGAAAAAAAAACAAATGGAGCAGAGCGCTTTCGTATATTACTGAAGATGTAATATACGAAAGCGCTCTGCTCCGTTTGTTTTTCTTAAGTGGTTACCTTGCATATATACACACGTATATAGACATCAAATTAAAACGATTATCGTTATCTTATGAGCGGAAATTAGCCTTTGATCACTTAGTGCTGTGTGACTCTGGTCCGTAGCTATGCCACTGAAGTCCCCAGGACAATGTGGGTAAAGAGAAGAAAGAGAGAGGGAGAGAGAGAAACAGAGAGAGAGATAGAGAGAGAGAGAGAGAGAGGAGAAGGGAGAGAGAGGAGAGAAGAGAGAGAGAGAAAGCAACCATCACGAAAACGAGAGAACAAGAGGACCGGAACACTGTTAGCCCTTCCCACCTCTGTGGTAGAAACTTGTCATAAATTCGTTGGCAAGGCGGAAAGTATATGTATTTCCCTAGGTAACAAAAAACCTACCCCCCCAAGCGTATGGGGGAAAGAAATTCAATCTCTCTCTCTCTCTCTCTCTCCTCCTTCGAATCCCGTCCTCTCTCCTTTCCTCCCTCCTCCAGCGACATCTCTCTCCTCTCTCTCTCACCTCATATCCTCGTCTCTCTCTCTCTCAACACTCCCCCTGCTCGCCCCCTCCTGGCGTCTCTCCTCACCCTCTCTCTCTCTCCCACTCCACGGCTCTCACGCGATCTCACTCATTCCACAACCCAAACCAAACAAAACCACATCACCTCTCATATTATATACTCTCCACGACAGTCTCGACTCTCCACCGAATCCCAGAGGATATATGGTCAAAGTTTTATTTACATCGGTGCGTACATGCCTCAGTCTCGGGGAAAATCCCGCATTATGTATTGGGGGGAGGGGGGAAGGGGGGGATATTTTATCTAAGCGAGTTGGCAGGGTCCGCTGTTTTAAATCCATATTAATGGGGGGAGGGGGAGGGAATCGATGGGTTAGGGATTTTTTTCCACCCTAAGTCTAGGGAAAATTTCGGTAGATTTTTTTTTCTTCTTTTTCTTTAACCCTTCACTCCTGCCCGCTATCACGAAAAAAGGGGATAAGTTAGGACATCTTTACAACTTTTCTGCAAAGAGATTATACGAATATTTATGATGCCTCTGTTTCGGCTAAGACTTTCCATTTCATATATTTTTTTTCATTCATATATGTATTTTTTCCGTCTTGTTTAGAATTCTTTACACTCTGGGGATATAACAAAAATCATCTCTCACATTAGCCCCTCAAGAGCCCCGAGCTTCCTTGCATATCATACAAAAATAGGCTATAAATAAGACCCACAAACACAACCTAGAGCTTAATTCCCTGACACTTGGGGGAAAAATCCCTACACAAGACAAAACATTCCCTGGATCACTTGAGGAAAGGAAGAGAGGTGGAGTTGTTGGTGGTGGTGGAGGTGGTGGAGGTTGAGGTGGTGGTGCTGGAGCTGGAGGTGGAGGTGGTGGTGGTGGTGATGGTGGTGGTAGTGGTGATAAGAAGAATATCAAGATCACTGGTGTCGTGGTGAAAGTGGTTGGGGTAAGGGGTGAGGGGGAGAGAGTTGGGGAGATGCAAAGAAAAGGTGGGAGTCTTTGGTGTGGGGGGGGGGCGGAAGCATTAGGGCTTGGGAAGGGGGGGGGCAAGGGGAAGAAACATTAAATTGGAGGGAGGGAATTCCCTGGAGACTAGGAGTGGGTATGGGGGGGGGGGAATAGAAGAACTGTGGGGAGAGGGGGAGGGGGCATTAATGGTGGAGTTGGGCTAAAAAAAACCGGGGGGAAGACCGACTAAATATGAGGGGAGACCGATATTAATATCGGTGCGACTCTCGCTTTCTCTCTTCACTTCGTTTCAATTCAAGAAATGTAATTAAATAGAGCAAAAACAGACTCGGAGACTTTAAATTCAGATTACCAGAGAATATGGAGGTCTTCCACATTCTCCGACCCTCTCTGGATGAGGAAGTGGGGGGGAGGGAGTGGGAGGGAGGGAGGGAGTGGGAGGGAGGAAGTGGAGGGAGGAAGTGGGAGGGAGGGAATAGAGGAAGTGGAAGGAGAAACTGGGAGGGAGGGAATAGAGGGAGGAAGTGGAGGAAGGAAGTGGAGGGAAGGGAGGAAGTGCGTGGCAGGGAGGGACGGATTGGGAGGTGGCAGGGGAGGGAAGTGGGAAGGGAGGGACTAGACCGGGGCGGAAGGTGGGAGGGAGGGAAATGGATGGGATTAAAGTGGGAGTCCGGAGTACAGAGGGCGCACGTGAGGGCGGCGGGGCAGTAGTTAGGTGTGGCGGAAATGGGAGCGGCCCTAGGGGAGGAAGTTCGCTTCCCACCGAAGGGCTAGGACCCGAAGTGGGAGGTCTTGACGGGCTGCCTGGGAGTAAATGGGAGTAAGGTCGTGGCCCAGGCAGAAGGTGCTTACCCAGGGCGATCACGGCGTAGTGCGGTCGCCGGAGGGGGCGAAATGTGTCTGTTTGTTTTCCTATTTCTTTTCTCTTTACGCGCACCAGAGCATACTGCCTGCCCATGTTTTGTTTTTTTTTCGGCCCCTATGGGTCCGGTGGCGTGCCTTTCTTACCAGGTCCTATGCTGGCCCTGGGTGCTGCCTTCCTAATTTGCGCCCCATCTGGTCTTTCCCCCCCATATTATCTGGCGTCCCAACTCTTAGGGGCTTAATTTCTGTCTCCATCCATTTCATGTTCTCTCCCCGTCTGATTTTCCCCCATGAAGATTCTTACATCTTCTCCTTAGTTCCCTTCATGATAGTTAGCTTTTCTTTCTTCCGCACTATGATCGGTTCTCTCCCCATATTCTTTCCTGTGTCGTCTCCCCCATATTTCTTTCTCTCCCCATTCAATGTATCCGGCTTTCCCCATATTGAGTCTGTTCTCTCGCCCATAGTATCTTTTCTTTTTCTTTTTCCCCATATATCGCTTTGTCTTTACAGCCCCATAGTGTGAGCCTTCGCCTTCCATGCTTATCTTTCTCGCCCCATATTACTTCTCTTCCCCAGATCCATGTCTCGGCCCCCATATTATGCTTTCTCCCCAGTAGCTTCTCCCCCACATTATCTAACTCCCCCCAATTATTTATCTTTCTTCCACATATTATCCCTCCCCTTCTATTTTTCCGGAGCCCGATCGCCCCATGATCATTCGCCTCCCCCGATATACTCCACATTTCTCCTCCCCATCTCGCCTAGCGTCCTCCCCATGATTATCGCCCCCCATATCAGCCCTCCCCAGTTGCATCAACCTCGCCCCCCCATACGGACGAATGTCGCCCCCCCACCCTCGCTCTTTCTCTCCCCCCGACCACCTTCGTCGCACCAGCTTGCCCCCTGCCCCCGGACATAGCCCACCCCCAGCCCCACAACCCAAAGACCCAAACCACACATAACCCTGAATAAAGAAGCATAGCCGTAGGGTAACGAATCCCGCACTTCTCTCAAACTCCCAGTAGTGACTGTAGTTACCTGCCCCAAAAGTTCTGAAAGTGTATAACACAGTAAAACTGTCGGCTTCGGCCGCAGGTACTCAGCGTCTCCAGGCGTAGGCTCCTCGTAATCTTACAGCAAAGGGACTAACTATACCGGATACCTCTAACACTAACTAGAAGTTTGAATAGTAATCTAGTCAAGTTTACCTAGTTAAGTTTATCTACTAGAAACTACTCGTGAACCTTGCTAACTTAGCGAAACGGTGGATTAACAACTGTTAATTATTTGTTAAATGGTTGAGATTTGATGAATCTCTTATATTTTGTATTTGCAATACATGGGAAGGGCTAGTGTACATGCATGCGGATGCGCACACACACACACACACACACACACACACACACACACACACACACACACACACACACACACAC
>NC_134779.1:58135822-58148060 GCF_046742065.1 Oratosquilla oratoria
CTACTTTGCATGCCCAAAGCCCTACAACAACACCCATATTCACTCCACCCCACCATATATCCACCCTCCATACATCCACCCATACATTCACATCCATCCTTACCTCCAACTTCATCCCCAACAACAACTCCACATTCACCTCTACTCCCACCTACAATTGTACTCCAACCCTACCTCCAACTCCATCTCCAGCCCTACCCCTACCTCCTTCTCTACATCATCCACCTCCAAATCCACCTGAACCTCCATCTCCAACTCAGCCTCCATTTCACTCTCCCCTCCCTCTCCCCCTCCCCTTCACCCTTCACCTTCCACTCTCTCCTCCCTCCACCCTCTACCCTCCTCCCTCCACCCTCTACCCTCCTCCCTCCACCCTCCACCCTCCACATGCACCACGGATACGCTACTCCCAAATACCTTCTAGATCCTCATCAGGTCATTTTCTGCTCCACTTCTGCCACTCCTCCCTAAACACTTCCACTTTTCACCTCCACATCTTCCACATCCAGTCTCCACTCTTCTTCCACCATTCTCCATATACACATTCAATCTCAACACTCAACCTCCACATTGGATCTCCACACTCCACCTCCACGCGTAACTATTGTTGAAATGGTCTTCGGGAGGCTGAAGAACACCCTTACCCGAAGAAAACGAGTTCGAGGACTCCGAAGTCGGCTTCGGGAGCGAACGAGTTCGTCGCGTCTGTTCTTCGAGGAAACCTCTTTCATTGAGGTCCTTCGACTCTGGAAGGTTTCTCTAACCTGACGACAGCCAGAACGAAATCCTCAGAGGCTGAACTGATTAATCAAATTGGTCTGATTTGATCCAAAACAAAGTCTTCGAGATGTTCAAAGAGTCTGCAAGATGTACAACGCCGGTAAAAGAACGGAGTGGGGTGAGTTCGAAGGAATACGAAATAAATGTTTTTTCTAGCCTCACAACACACGATTTCATTCAGGTATGGCAGTCCTTAAACCTTCCTAGTCTTCTCCAAGAACCTCAGCCTCGTTCGGGGCCTCTGTATCGAGGGTTGCCGAGTCGACGGTGCCTTCGCCCCGATGGCCGCCATCGCGTCGCGGGGGGGGGGGGCACCTCCCAGAGGAGCATATAGACGGCGATGCGGGGCATTAGTGGCCGAGCTCGGAGCAGCGCCTTAGCCCCAGACTGTTGCTACGCTGCCTCTTACCTCCTACTCACTCTTCTCTTCCATCTCCTCCTCCTCTTACCAGCGGTTGTTTCTGTCCTCCGAATGCAGTACGTCCAACGCTCTATACCTCCTTCTCTTCCTCATTCACTATCCTCCGGAGTTCTTATGTCCGACAGGCTTGGCCTCCTTCTCCTTCCTTCGACTCTTTCTTCGACGCTCCTCCTCCTCCCTCATCCTCCAGCACTTCCTCTTCGGCTTCAACTTCCTTCCTCTCTACATCTTCTCTACTTCCTTTTCCTCTTTCCGCATACTCTTCCTCCTCGCTGCCTTCCACCTTCTTATTCCTATTCTTCAAGACACCTATTATCTCGCTCCCACATTGTGGTGTCCTCCGGGTCCTCCTCCTCCTCTCATTCCTCTTCCTCCGTGCCTCCTCCCCTCTTCCTCCTCCCCCGACTCCGTCCTCCGCCCTCTTCCGACCTCTCGCGCCGTTCCTTCCTGCCCTCCTCGACTTTTCCTCGCTTTCTCTCCTCGTGCATCCATCCTCCTTCTCTTTCGACCCTTCTCTTCCGCCTCCTCATCGTGACCGAGCTCTTCCTCCTTCTCTTCCTCCTCGCTCCTCTTCCTCGTCCTGTCCTCCGTCGTCGAGATCCAAGAGGATGAGCCTGTCATCTTCATCCTAATGTAGCTTGATACTCATCTTCATAGCTCGAGATCTTGTATTTTCGTCTTCTTCCTCATCGCGCGACGGACAGTCAGCTTTCGATCTCAGGAGTCTTTGTCTTAGCGATCGGCACGACCATCAGCCATACCCCCGTCCTCATCCACATCCTTATCCACATCCACATCCCCATCCACATCCCCATCCACATCCCCGTCCATATCCCCGTCCACATCCCCATCCACATCCCCGTCCATATCCCCGTCCCCATTCACATTTCCATCCATATCCCCATCCCCATCCACATCCACATCCATATCCCCATCCACATCCATATCCCCACCCACATCCATATCCCCATCAACATCCACATCCATATCCCCATCCACATCCCCGTCCATATCCACATCCCGCGATCCCACATAACTTATAATATTTCAAGGCTTTTTTGAAACGGATACGATATCCCCAAAATGAATAAAATTACCTTACGGAACGTACTAAACAAAATCCCTGCCTAGAAGGAAAAGGTTGATCGACGAATAGATGACAAAAATAGAATAATAAAATTGAAATAGATTAGAATAAAATGCAGTTTATGCCGAACTAGAGACTCGATTAAATATTATAATTTCCAGGAGTTTAAGCACTATCACTTGTAGACTAACCAGAACTCCCGATTTCAGTATGATCATAAGACATTTGGCACTCATCCGTTGGCTGTTGCGGCATCTACAAAACAAAGGACGGAATCAAGAGGGTTATTTCTGTCCATTAGAGTCGAAATAAATCGTGAAAATAGACGCATGCCCTCAAAGGATTAGAAAAGTCCTCATCCCGAAGTTATCATCAATTTCATGATTGAAAGTAGAATAGAAAATAATGAAGTAATTTTTATTCCTGTAACATTAGACATGGAACGATCAAATTAGTGAGAAAGAGAGTGTCTGAATAGATGAAAAATGACGAAAGCATTCATTTTTTGATTATTTTATGTCTGAGCATAATTTGTTTGTTGAAGCCGAATCATCGTGAAAGATAATTCATGGGGGGGGGGGGGGGGGGGAAAAAAAACGAGAGTACGCAATTCATCCACGCATGAGATGCGCACACACACACACAGGTCCCACACACGCCACACACACACTACACACAACACAGGTCCACACACACACACGACGAGACAAGAGAGAAAATGAAGAGAAGTTGTGATATGAAGAGATATGGGTAATTAAGAAGGAAAGCATTGAGTAAAAGAATCAAGAGATGACATAAAAGAGTGTCCGTGTGTGTTTGGTGTGTGTGTGTATAGAGAGGTGTGAGGTTGTGTGTGGTGTGTGTAGTGGGTGTGTGTGTGAGATGAGTGTGTGTGTGTGTGTGTGATTTGAGTGGTGAAGTACGTGTGTTTTACTTTCCCTACAATGTCTCCAAGCAGTCAGTCTCCCTTCGTCCAGGCACATCAAAAACGGGCAGTAAATCCATCGAGCGCATGGCGCGTACCCCCCGAAATATGATGAAACTGCGACACGACCTATAGAATAGCAATAACTGGCGAACCTTCCGTATGAGGTTCCAAATGTCGCCCAATTTAAGGTGTAATGTGACCACATAGCTAAGTGCTAAATGGTGAGCCCTTAGCAATGTTGACTAGTTGTTTTGCTTAATGTCTACGAGAGACTCTAGTCCTAGACTGCTATTAGAATGCAATAGATCTTACCGATAAAAGACCGGAAGCCTGGCCTAGATAGAGAATTCCGTTCAACAAAGAGATTTAGGAGTTTTATAAGTATCAATCGGTTGCCACATTCTCGGAGGGGTTTCTAGGTGTTTGTTTAGTTCTATCGAGACGCTTAGAACCAGCAATTAGAATTAATGATATCTACCCAATTATAAACTATAATCCTTTCTAGAATGGAAATGTCCTCTCATCAAGTCGATATTGTCTTAATATGTTTATCGTGTACGAACAAGCGTAAGTCCACAGGGACTCAAGGATTTCTAGGTGGATTTGAGGAGGTAGTTCAAGTTGGAGCGCCATGAGAACTGTGCTATTGGAATTAAAAAATCTAACCTAGGATAGAAATGTCTTTCATCAATAGGGCGAGATTTGATTATATGTATTTATCGAAGCTAACGAGGAGCGTTGCCGGCCGCATCTCAACTGATCTTAACACATGGTGCCGTTGGCACGGAGGTCCACGATACAGTACCCAGAACAATGTAGGTTATTGTAGAAAACATCGGTTCAAAGTCTTCGATGAGTGCCAATCAGCAGAGTAATTTGTATTTGAAAAAAGTATACACTATTCTACCTTCTAGATTTTTTCTTTAGATACTTTACCTGAATTGCAATGAATTCCTAAACATTTTACCCTACCCCTCCCAACCGGGACCTTACCTTCCCCTGTTCCAGATCCTCTCGCCTATTCCCTCCCTCTCTTCACTGCTTCAATTTTCCCCTCGGCACGGACTATCCTTTACTCCGCTTCTCTCCCGCCTCTTCTCTCTCCCGCCTTCTTTCCTCTCCCTCTTCCCGTCACCCCACTTTCCCTCCGCCTCTCTTCTCCTTTCGATCGCGCCTCTTGGATCCTGCCCCATTCCCCTTTTCTTTCCACTATTCCCAACTCGCCTTCCAGGCCCTCCCCCATCTTCCCTCCCCATTGGATGGCCAGGCGGCCGCCTTTTCTATGCCTCCTCCCTCCACCCCATTACTTCCCCATCGGGTGTCAGAGACGCCACTTGCCTTCCGGTCATGGACCCGCCCTCATGAGCGCCTCCCCTCCGCATTCCTCTCCCCCCACGCCGAGTTACGCCACCACCCCACCGTCTGTTTTCCCTCCGCCGCTTGCCCCCCTTCCCTACCCACCTTCTTCCCCTTTTCTCTCGTTTCCAACAACAGCCAACATCCTACCCACCTTCCCGCGCCCTTCCATTCTAATCTCCCCCACTAGCTCTTAGGCCCCCCCCTAATCCGCCATGGATCAACGCGCTGCTGGACCAAATCCCCCTCCGCATCCATAAACAATAATACAGGTCTGCCGTCCCCTCCCGCCTCCCTCCTTCAGTCCATCCATCCCTCCACTTTATAAACTTACAGCTCTTCTATCACCTCCATATGCAGTCCTCCATACCGCATCTAATTTGTTTGTCGTAGTAAACGATACATATATATATAAGGTATAGGATACGGCATATATAAAGTATATATAAGGCTGAGGATATAAGTGTGAGAGATATATAGGAATAGTACAAATATATATGTAAGAGATATATATATAGGTATACATATATATATAGGGTATAAATATACAGAGATACATAGTAAATACTATAGACACATATATATATATAAATAAATAAGATAAAGATAAAACATATATATACGAGTCTATATAGCATATATTGTATTAGGATGTTATTCCAATTTTGTAATGCGAAGCTTTGTCGAAGTCTACAGGCTATAGTGGCCAATTTTACATCTTATAAGAATAAATAGCGATATTTCTAATGTAGAGAACGAAGGTTGAATTTATAATCTAGGCAAAAGTACACTATTAGGTTTTACAACCGGAGGGGACTTCTCTAGTTTCGTTTGATCAACCATACCCTCAATCGTATCTTCTGGCTAGTTTCCTTGTTGGTCTGTTGGCCTGGCGACAGAAGAATATTTTGGTAGGAGGCCATTTTGAAAACAAGGCTTTCTTTGGAGACAATACCTTGGAGATCATATGCACTAGCCTGAATTCCAAACCTTCGGGCTCTTAGTCATTAGAGATATCGTAGATGATATCTTCTAGACACGTTGAACAATGCCTCTACAGTTGTGTAGGCGCTTCAATCAAAAGACTTGTATAAATATATATATATATATATATATATATATATATATGAAGCGAATGAGTAGATAAATACATACATATATAAACTATATATATATATATATATATATTTATTAATATAAATTATTTTTTTTTTTTTTTTTTTTATTTTTATATAGAGATCTTAATAAAGTCATCTCGAGCGACTCAAAAGATTTAAGGATTCACATAACTTAACTCAGTGGCGAGATCGGTGTTACGAAAACTGAACGACAAACTAATTCCGGACGGCAAATAAACCGCACACTAAAACACACAGGAAAAACACTAAATGTAAATTAATAATACATATTCCGGTGCAGGTGTGAGGAGAGGGAAGTGAGATACCTCGGGACCCCCTCGGCTTAAGGTAAAAAATGCAAGAACGGTCCGTTATGAATAAACGCGTTAAGTTTGTTCTATCGAAAGTTAAGCGAAAAGGGTTGAGGTGTTAATGGATTAGACTAGATGTTATCGACCCTCCTGGCTTAGGCAGACCCACCACCGACAAAATCAGACTTAACTCGAGTTCTTCTCCCCATGCTTAAACAGTCCCAACCACACCTCCTCGCAGACATTTCTGCAGCACTATAACACGTCTTCAATAGTGTGCACCATACCTGCACTGGTTTAAGAGTATTTTTTAGTTTATTTTTTAGAATGTTTTGAAGCGTGTTTGAGATTTTTTTTGAGGAAAACTAATAGTGTTTAAGATATTCATATTCTTTGAAGAAATTATTATCATTATTATTATTATTATTTTGTTTTGATTTAGACTATTTTGTTGAGAAAATTAAAGAAAATAGTATGATGAACTCAAAAGCCTGAGAAAATATTTTTGAGATTTTTGAATAGATAATATTTGGGAAAAAAAAAGCCCTACAGACTGTGAGAATAAGTTATGAGGAAAGTGTTTTGTAGATTTGATAAATTGTATTTTAATTAAGAAAATGGAGAAGAAGCAACTGTCGTACTTCTCCATCACCTCACCCCTCAATCATGAACGATATCTGTCATCTCCTTATCCCCCCAATCTCCAACCATAAGCTCGTTGCCTCCCACCTCGACTCCAACCCTACCTCAGCACAGTAACTATAACACAGTACTAATCCCCAATCTTTCGCACACGTTAACACCTTGCCAACACCGCCTCCACAGCCACCGATTCTCCACTTTCCCACCGCGACAACTACCACCCACCGAAACCACTTCCCACACGACCACCACCTCCATCAATCATCATGTATCACCAAAACGGACAACCACACTACCAAAGACCATACAGCACCAGAAACTACCTACCAAAACCACCAGTGCCACAACCACGCACCACCACCGCGACAACTACCGCCACCTCCACTTCCTCCACAACCACCACCACAACCACCACCCACCACGACCACCACCACAACCACCACCACTACCCCACCACAACCACCACAACCACCACCACCATAACCATCAACCACCACCACCCACCACAACCACCACCACTCACAACCACCAACACCACCACCATAACCACCCACCACCAAAACCACAACCCACCATAACCACCACCACCACAACCAACCACCAACCACCATCACCACCACCACCAACCACAACCACCACCACACCACAAACCACCACCACAACCATCCCACCACAACACCACCACCCACAAACCAACACCACAACCACCACCTTCACCATCATCCATTATCACCCAAACAGACACCAACTACCAAAGCCCATCAGCACCAAAAAACCACCACCACCACCACCACAACCACCTTCACCCAAAATCCACAACCACAACAACCACCTTCACCAAAAACCACCACCACCAACACAGTCCATCCCCCACCGCCATCCACCACCGCCCACCACCACCGCCATCCACAAAGTTAAACTGGCCCCACCGGTCTCAATTCGGAGCTCCCGGAAGGGGCCGCCGCAGGGTGAGACACAGACCCCTCATCGCCTAACAAAGGAGGGAGCAGGTCCGTAATTTATGCCAATGGAGGCACCTACTTACTAAAAATTACATAAAGCTATGTGAGGGCAGGGAAGAGGAGGAGGAGGAGGAGTGAGAGAGGAGGGAGGAGAAGAAGAGGAAGGGGAGAGCAGAGGTGGAAGGGAGAAAGAGAGAGTAGAAGAAGAGGAAGGGGAGGAGAAAAAGGGGAATGGGAATGGGAGAGGAGAGAGGGAAGGGGAAGGGGAGAAGAGGGGAAGGGGAGAGGATAGCAGAAGGGGGAAGGCAACAGGAGGAGGGAGGGAAAATTAGAAGGAGGGAGGGGAGAGGAGGAGGAGGAAGGAAAGAAAAACAAAACAGGAGAAAAGGTAAGCCATACAGGGGAGAGGAGGAGGATGGAGTTCCTGAAGAGGGGAAAAGGAGGCGAGTAAAGATGATGGAGGAGAAGGAAAGGGTTTGGCCCGTAACTCAAAATTTCTTAAAGGAAATTTCGAAAATTGGTTTACCCCATTATTAACGAGGAGCTCCATAGATTTTTCCAGCCGAAGTCAGACTTACTCTGCCTTTACAGACGGGTGTGAGTGTGTGTGTGCGTGTGTGAGTGTGTGTGTGTGTGTGTGGTGTGTGTGTGTGGTGTGTGTGTGTGTGTGGTGTGCGTGCGTACGTGTGTGTGTGTGTGTGTGTGTTTGTGTGTCGAGTAGCGTGTGGCGTGCGTGTTGCCGTGCGTGTGCGTGTATGCGTGTTGCGCGTGCGTGTATGTGTGTGTAGTGTTGCGTGTGTGTGTGTTAATAAAATTAATCTGACGATATTCAGAATAAAGGAAAAAGCACCCGTACAATATGGAGTGACATTGTGTGTGTGTGTGTGGAGTGTGTGTGTTGTGTGTGTGTGATGTGTGTGTGTGGTGTGTGTGTGAGTGGAGTGAGTGAGTGAGTGAGTTAGTGAGTGAAAAGAAATAACCTGTCGACATTTATTATGGAAGTGAAGAGGGGTAAGGATCCAGATTCATTTGAGAATTTGTTCTCAGGCCAATAGGGCACTACTGCACCATAGATATGGTACAAGGAATGATTCAAGAAATGTAACAAAAAAGATGATTATGGAAATGAATTTTTACCAGCATTTTTTTTTTTTTTATTTAAATTAATCTTTCAGCTCCATAAAATATTACTGTGTGGCTCAGGTTCATATAGGGTATTACTGAAGTATCTAAAATATTGAATACAGTCATTATATCACAAATGAGTTACCCACAACTAGAAAAGGTTGACTACCCCTTCCCCCCACCCCCCACCACCCAACCCCACCCCAAATAAAATGGGGATAAAAAATGAGATGAATAATTTTATTTAAATGAAGTCTAAGAATTAGATTTTCGTTCAATAACACATACCTACCATGGAAATTCTAAAAAAACACGACCAGTTTAAGGTTCCATAGTAATTCTACGTGTAATCGGCAAAAAGCTGTTAGGGATTGACATAACAGTGAAATGTTTCTCAATCTGAAATTAAACGCATTAACATTTTATAATGACTGACTGTTTTTAGATTCTAGTAAATTACTGGGTTCGATTTCCTGAATTCCTCTCTTGGAAAGTATTTTGAAACGTTTTTAAATTGATCAATACTATTCAAAATCTTAATGAACTGAATTATCTTCAAAATCAGTTCAGTTGTTGAGCCACTTAGTGCCAAAGAACATAGAATTTTTGGGAACTTACAAAACAAGTATCAATATTAAAAACATATATATATATATATAGATATATGTGTGTGTGTAGTGTGTGGAGTGTGGTGTGTGTGGTGTGTGTGTAGTGTGTGTGTGTGTGTGTGTGTGTGTGTTTGTTTGTGCTGTGTGATGTGTGAAAAATAGATTAAAAAGAATATTATGCATATCACCAATCATTTAGACAAAAACTGTTTGTGAGGTATTGAAGAGAAGTTTAAAAGTGTTCCCAGTTTTAGTGGGTATGAAGTGGTAATAAGGTATATGAGGGCTAGGAGAAGTTAAGAGGTATAAATCAACCTCTTATATTGCCCTCGCCATAGCAAAATGGGAAATGTTATTTTGTGAGATATACGTTAAAAAAACCGTTTCTTTTATTTTTAAAAAAAAAATATATTGGTTGGTTCTACAATATGATAATTATAGCAAAAGTTCTCCAGAGTACTTGCTTTATTTTACAGTTATCGCACAAAAGTTTCAAACAATCCCTGTGGTTTTAGTGTACAAAGATAAGACCTTTACCTCTCTTTACCTCTGAGCACATGATACACTTCTGTATAACCCGTGATTGATAATGTATCAATCACCCTACTTTTTTTAATATGTAAAAAAAAGAAAATATAGGGGTTGTTATCAACATAGCCAATAAACGACCATTTAAATGCATAACTAGAAACGGAGTCACACAAGACTTTCTCTTTCTACAAAGGCCACCAATTTACTATTCAAAAGAAAAGCGTGTGTTGTGTGTGAGTTTGTGTTGTGTGAGTGTGTGTGTGGATGTGTGTGTGTGTGTGGTGTGTGTGGTGTGTGGTGTGTGTGAGTGTTCATGCGTGTATGCGCCAACGTACCGGTGTGTAAAGTGTGTGCGCGTGCGTGCGCGCAAATATATTACACACACTAGAATGCATTAGTGGAAAAAAGCACCAAAGACTATCTAATCACTATGTATAACACATCAAACTAGAAATCCTTGTAAGCCATAAAGGTATTTTCAAGACAAAAATATAAAACGAAAATACAAAAATAAACACATTACTCACTAATAGTAAGAAAACAACATTTACATGATAACCAGCCCTTCTCCCCCGCCAATAACTCACACCAAAACACCCACAATATAACACATTCTCATCACTGGAATAATCCTTTACCCGCGGCTGTGGGACCGAAAACGCCCACTTATACATGTAAAACCCGAATCTAAAGACGTTAATGTATCCTAATAACAAAGACATTTCTCGCGGCGAGGCGAAGGAATCCGCGGAATGATAAAAAACCTCGGCGTTCGTAGCGCCAATCGAGCGTCGCCGTGGCAATGGCTTGGCCCGGAGGCGGGAGAGGCAGGTGCGAGGTCGCAAACTTGAAGGCTCGTTACCGCGTCGTAATATAGATAACGACATAACAAGAGCCATAATTCAGGCCACAGCGGATCCGTCTATCTCCCGGGTTATTCTTGGTGATAGTAACGATCTGGTATTCATATTAGATTAGAGAAATATTAGTATTAGTAACGATCTGGTATTGATATTAGATTAGAGAAATATTAGTATTAGTAACGATCTGGTATTTATATTAGATTAGAGAAATGTTAGTATTAGTAACGATCTGGTATTCATATTAGATTAGGGAAATATTAGTATTAGTAAAGATCTGGTATTCATATTAGATTAGAAAAATATTAGTATTAGTAACGATCTGGTATTCATATTAGATTAGAGAAATATTAGTATTAGTAACGATCTGGTATTCAGATTAGATTAGAGAAATATTAGTATTAGTAATGATCTGGTATTTATATTAGATTAGAGAAATATTAGTATTAGTAACGATCTGGTATTCAGATTAGATTAGAGAAATATTAGTATTAGTAATGATCTGGTATTTATATTAGATTAGAGAAATATTAGTATTATTGTTATTATTTTTAACTTCTTTGAGAAGGGAAACGATCTTAGAGAAGTTGAGAATATAATTATATTTACTAATTTAAGTTTTTCGTTTTATTTGATCTTACTTATCTTTTTCTTTATTCATTTATATATTTGTATTGTTTATTATATATTTTCATTTACTTATTGTATTTATTTTGTTTACTTTTTTTGGGGGGGGAGAGAAAGAGAGAGAAAGAGAGAGAGAGAGAGAGAGAGAGAGAGAGAGAGAGAGAGAGAGAGAGAGAGAGAGAGAGAGAGAGAGGGAGAGAGAGAGATAGATAGATAGATAGATATCAACCCAAAACGATGTTAGTTCAAGAGAAGCTGTGGTTTGAATGTAGTCGATAACGAGGTGTAATTCGCGGAGAAGTAATTTAAGTTTGAAATGGGACACAGCAGAAAGAGAATTGTTGTAGTAGTAGACAATTTTGCATTTTCATTTTGATAATAATATTATCATTATTTTCATTGATTCATTCATTTCATCATTAACTTGTACACCCATCCATGTATGTACTTATCAACTTTCTTATACTTTTTTTTATAAATGTATATATATGTATATATATATATATATATATATATATATATGTATATATTTATATATATATATATATATATATATATATATATATATATATATGTATGTATATATATATATCCATTTCTGTTTATATTTGATTATATGTCTATTTCTATTCCTAATTGATTATATATTCATTATAATTTCTAATTGTATATAATTACACTTTTATTCAGTCTTTTATTTTTCATTTCTGCTTTATCACATATCCATTCTTTTTTAATATTCTTTTAATTGAATTCTTGTTTATTTAATTTTTTTTCTTATTGTATTTTCTTATTCATATTATCTTTATTAAAAATAACTTGATGCAGATAAACTAAAAGATGATAACAAAAATAAAGACACAGCAGTGATGGCTTCGGAGA
>NC_134779.1:58148560-58153560 GCF_046742065.1 Oratosquilla oratoria
TAAGCACTGACTGAAGAGCAGTGTATGAAATCCACACACTGTTAAGCTATAATAACTTTTTTCTTTATATGTTTTTGGGGAGGTGAGGCTGGTAGAATATTTCTTTATCTATGTTGATAAGAAGCTTACAACGCAAAGATAAGTCCATTACTCGTAGAAGAGAGACTCGAACACATACCCTTTGCAATACGAAGGATCCAATTGCTCTACTTCTTTTCATCCAGCCAACACACACATACAGACATCCCGTATTGGAATAGGTCTGTAAAGGGGGGGGAGGGAAAGAGGGGGAGAGGGGGAGAGGGGGGAAAGGGGTAGAGGGGGAAAGGGGAGAGGGGGAAGGGGGAGAGGAGGACAAGGAAAGGAGAGGCCACAACACATACACACACACGCATACATACACAAACACACACACACACACACACACACACACACACACACACACACACACACACACACACACACACACACACACACACACACACACACACACACACACACACACACATACCATGTCGGAGTATGTCTGCTTCAAATGGAGGTGTTTGGGGGAAAGGAAGGGGGGAGAGGGTGGGAAGGGGGGGAAGGGGGGAAAGGGGGGGAAGGGGGGGAAACAGCTCTAGCAAAATGCTAATCGGACGAATAGATCAGGGCACGAGGACCCTAACAACTGCTTGCCTAAGTCCTCAATGCATACTTAGGGGATTTATGCTGACTTGCAAGGCGACCCGTATGTACATGCTAGTTTATGACCTCAAGTATGGTGGTCCAGGTGGGTGAGGGGGTGGCTGATGGGGGGACTGGGGGGGGGTTCATAGGGGGGATGGTGGGGTTCCCTGGGGGCTTGACATATGTGTATGTTATCTGAGGGGTGCTTGTTTGGATTCATGTTGAGAACAGGCTATTGTTTTGTTTAATGTGAGAGTAATGTATGGGTTTAGTATAGAGGTATATTTGTACTTATGCATATGTACACACAAACACACACACACACACACACACACACACACACACACACACACACACACACACACACACACACACACTCACATATATGTTGATATATATATATATACTGTATATGTATATGTATACATATATATATATATATATGTGTATATGTATATACGTATACACACACACACATATATATATATATATATATATATATATATATATATATATATATACTGTATATATTAGTGGTATATATGGGCAGGAGATTTTCTCTTATACATACCTCATTGAAGGTGACGGCTAGTTCCGCGCTTATTATTTTCTTCAGTATCTTAAGATATTCTTCGTGTTTAGGAAAGAACGTTCAGAAGAATAGAGTGATGATAATCCATTTCATGCATTTGTGTTCATACTTACTCTGCACTTTGGGAGATTACCGGACAACTGGAAGAGGTTACTGGGTAACTGTGAGAGGTTACCTGGTAGCTTGGGAGAGCCTCCGACTTCGGGTTGTAACGAAATGTCGCGTGCTTGATTTTGTGTCGTTTTTTCCCATAGTTGGGTTTATACTGTTTTGTCCCATACTTGGGTTTGTGGTGATATGTTAAGTGTTTAGTTTAGTGGTTGTTATTCACGTGCTTAGGGGTGCTTGAAGGTCCTCTGCTTGTATGTTTGAATTTGGGCTGAACTCTTTAATATATAATGCCTCAATATATGTATATACATATATATATATACATATATATATATATATATATATTTATATATATATTGAGGCAATATATATTCAAGAGTTCAGCCCGAATTTAAACATACAAGCAGAGGACCTTGAAGCAGTCCTAATCACGTGAATAACAGCCACTAAACTAAATACTCAACAAATCACCACAAACCCAAGTATGAGACAAAATAACATAAATATGAACAAACACACACACACACACACACACACACACACACACACACACACACACACACACACACACACACACACATACACACACACACACACACACACACACACACACACACACACACACACACACACACACACACACACACATATATATATATATATATATACATATATATATATATGTATATATATGTTTTATATATATAAATATATATGTGTGTGTTTTATATATATGTATTTATATATATGTACATATATATGTATATGTTTATATATATATATATATTCATACATATATATATATAGACATATATATATATACATATATATATATGTGTGTGTGTGTGTGTGTGAGCGTGTGTGTGTGTGTGTGTGTGTGTGTGTGTGTGTGTGTGTGTGTGTGTGTGTGTGTGTGTGTGTGTGTGTGTATGTGTGCGTTTATGTGTGTCTATGTACGTGTAAATATCTACGTATTTAACAGTATACGTGATTATTTCTTGTGCTGTCTTATGCCTCTATTATTGGCTACACATCGGTCATCACACTTACACTTGATTGTTCCATTTCTTACAAATTCTTAAAATAAGTTTCTTCTCTTCATTTTCTGATAAAACTGGACCCTAAATTGATTTTATATATACAGATAAAATTTCTTTTCGTTGGATACATAGGACCATGGCAACACATCATAGGTAATCATAATTCACATAATAAAAGGTAAGAAACATTTGCTAGATAAATCACACTGCGAATACTAAATGAAGTAAACATTTGGCCACAAACATAATTCTTTACCAAATGGCGCCATTTCGTTTACGGTCAAGTAATTTCCTTTTCTTTTTTTCAGGTCAGAGTTCAAGAGTGTAAATATTTTTTTTTTCTTTTTTTAGATAAGCATGAGCAAACGCCTACAATTGTGTTTGTATGTGTAAACACTCGTTGTTGTGTCTTCACATGTCAACAGTATCATTCTAAGTAAAAATACAAATACATGTAAAATGTACACGCTCTCTTTCTTTCTCTCTCTCTCTCTCTCTCTCTCTCTCTCTCTCTCTCTCTCTCTCTCTCTCTCTCTCTCTCTCTCTCTCTCTCTCTCTCACACACACACACACACACACTCTCTCTCTCTCTCTTACACACACATTCACACACACACACACACACACACACACACACACACACACACACACACACACACACACACACACACACACACACACACACACACACACACACACACACACACACACACACACACACACACACACACACACACACACACACACACACACACACACACACACACACACACACACACACACACACACACACACACACACACACACACACACACACACACACACACACACACACACACACACACACACACACATACAGCACATACACATACAACATAGAAAATGAAAGGCAGAAAGAGAGATGGAGGGAAAGAGAGAGAGGAAGAGAGAAGGAGAGAGAGGGAGAGAGAGAGAGAGAGAGAGAGAGAGAGAGAGAGAGAGAGAGAGAGAGAGAGAGAGAGAGAGAGAGAGAGAGAGAGAGAGAGAGAGAGAGAGAATAGACACGGAAAGAGAAGGAAAAGAAAAAGAGAAAGAGAGAGAGAGAGAGAGAGAGAGAGAGAGAGAGAGAGAGAGAGAGAGGGAGAGAGGGAGGGAAGGAACGGGAGGGAGAGAAATGATGTGGGAAAGTACATATGTAGAAAATAAAAATAAATAGAGAAAGAAAAGGAGAGCGAAAGACAGACAGACAGACAGACAGAGACATCGAGCCAGCCAGCTAGCCAGCTAGCCAGACAGACAGACAGACAGACAGACAGACAGAGACATCGAGCCAGCCAGCTAGCCAGCTAGCCAGACAGACAGACAGAGACATCGAGCCAGCCAGCTAGCCAGCTAGCCAGACAGACAGACAGACAGACAGACAGACAGACAGACAGACAGACAGACAGACAGATAAAGACAATAGACTGACAGACAGACCACCAGCAGCCAAGCTAGCGACAGACAGACAGACAGACAGACAGAGACATCGAGCCAGGCAGCTAGCCAGCTAGCCAGACAGACAGACAGACAGACAGACAGACAGACAGACAGACAGACAGACAGACAGACAGACAGACATACAGACAGACAGGTAGAAATAGCGACAGGAAAAAAGGAGAAAAATACCTTAAATTGCTGCCACCTTGGTAAATGTTACACTTAAGATATGCCTTCCCGAATCACTCCTAAATCTTGAAAAACGAGTCCCCAGCCTAACACGGTAACTACCCGAAGGGGTTGTAAAAGCCTCTAATTATTTCCTGTAATTGATAATAAGTGCTTGCAATTACATTCAGCGAGCTTGTGTCCCCTCTTGAGTTACTGCTAAACAAGAAGAAAACGTGACTCGTAAAGAAAACGGCAAGAGGGAAAGGGAAGTTTGCGAATTTTAATAGGCAGGCGAGGTATTGAGATGTTTTGTTAAATGAGCTTGTCGACCTGATGTCAGAGGAGGGAAATGTTTTTCGAACTGAGTTGTTTAAGAATACAAAACTGTTTCCTGTTCTGAAAGGCTTGTTTGGAAAGATTCAACTGTTGGTCCAATTGGTAAGTTGATTGGAAATGTGAATTTATTTCATATATTTGGAGCGATTCTGTTGTTTTAAAAGTCACCATCCCACGCAGTGGGAAATGGAAAACCCCTGGTATGGCAAATACCTGTCAGTTGTGGCGAGCCGACTTTTATTATCATTATCATATTATGGAGGATGTGTGGATGGAATGGGTGGGAGTGGATTTTATACCTTAGTTTTTTGGCTACCTCTCTTGTAAAGGGGAAAAAGCCGTTGGTATATGTATGTTTGTATGTATATATGTATGTATGTATGTATGTATGTATGTATACATGTATGTATGTATGTATGTATGTAGGTAGGTATTACTATAATTATTATTATTATCAATATTATAATTGCTATTATTATTATTATTATTATTGTTATTATTATTATTATTATTATTATTATTATTATTATTATTATTATTATTATTATTATTATTATTATTATTATTATTATTATTATTATTATTATTATTATTATTATTATTATTATTATTATTATTATCAT
>NC_134779.1:58158560-58163560 GCF_046742065.1 Oratosquilla oratoria
TATGTGTATGTGTATGTGTATGTGTATGTGTATGTGTATGTGTATGTGTATGTGTATGTGTATTTGCCATATATGCAATGATGTCCTCTGAAGGCTGGTTTGGTCACCTTATGTTCCATTTGGTTCTTCGAAGAGGGCAGACACCCCGAACGCAAAGTGTGAAATTGTTAAAAATTATGAGAATTTTACGCCAGGAGGCACTGAGTAGCTACAGCCGAAGCCGTCACCTTTGATCTATTATTCGCTGGGAATTGGAAAGGAGTGCGGGATTCGAACCCACATCCAAGTGAATGGGAGACCAGGATGCTTCCGATTATATATATACATACACACACGCACACACACACACACACACACACACACACACACACACACACACACACACACACACACACACACACACACACACACACACACACACACACACACACACACACACACACACATAATATATATATGATATATATATGTATATATACAGTATATATATGTATATATATGTATATACATATATATACATATATATATATAAATATATATATATATATATATATATATATATATGTATATATATAATATTACAGAGGGAGTAATTGGTGAGGAACAGTGTGAGTTTAGGAAAGGTAAGGGTTACGTGGATGAGATTTTTGTGGTAAGGCAGATATGCGAGAAAGCTTTAGGAAAAAAATAAGAATGTTTTTTTGGACTATTGTGGATTTGGAAAAGGCTTATGATAGGGTAGATGGGAAGGTACTGTGGGAGGTTTTGCAGATATATGGGATTAGGGAAAAGCTGTTAAGGGCAATCAAGAGTTTTTACGAGAGTAAAACCTATGTTTGTATGGGAAATGGAGAAAGCGAGTGGTTAGAGGTTAAAGTAGGGCTGCGTCAGGGATGCGTCATGTCACCGAGGCTGTTCAATGTGAACATGGGTGGGAGTGATGCGTGAGGTAAAGGCAAGGGTAAAGGGCAGGGGACTGGAGATGGCTAAAGAAAATAGAAATTAATTGAAAGTGAGCCAGTTGTTGTTTGCTGACAACATTGTACTTGTGGCAGGATCAGAGGAAGGCTTAAGGGTAACATATTTTGGAAAGGTAAACGATACGGGAAAGTTGAAGGTAAATTTGGGTACAAGGTAATGAGGTGTACAAGGCTAGAGGGTAGCAGTGAGTTGGAAGTAAGTCTAAATGGAGAGAGGCTGAAGGAAGTGGACAGCTTTAGGGATCACACGTGACAGGAAAGGGAGGAGTAGAGGTGGAGGTAAATTGTAGATTGAGAGAAGCAAGTAAATGCCGTGGGGGATTAATTTTTTTTATGAGAAATAGGCAACTGGGAATGGATGCAAAGAGGAGATTGTATGAAGGGGTGATTGTACCGACGGCATTGTATGGAGCAGAGACTTGGAATTTAAGAGAGGCAGAGAAGATAAGTTTAAGTGCGTTTGAGAAGTAATGTCTGAGAAGTATGGTAGGGGTTACTAGGTTAGATAGAGTGAGAAACGAGGAGGTGAGGGGAGTGGGAATGGAAGAGGAGATGGCAGATAACGCTGATAAAAAGATTAATCGGATGGTTTAGACAGATGGAAAGAATGAGTGATGAAAGATTAATAAAAAGGGTGTGGAAGGCAGAGGTGGGGGGAGTGAACTTGAGAGGACGACCGAGGATGAGATGGATGGGTGGGGTGAAGGGGGCGCTGAGCAAAAGGCTTGTCTGTCGAGCAAGGAAGGGAGAGGACAGGAGACGGGGGTGAGTGGAGAATGTGTATGAATTATATTATAATGCAAGGAAGGGAAGGATGGGAGATCGGGTTTAGGGTGTGTCTATGTGTGAATGATATTTTGACGCAGCCCGAAAGGATTCCTCCCCGTCTTCTCTATCTATGCATGAGGGGACGGATGAAGTGAAGCGGCCTTGCTGTGGATTTTTGTGTCTTGCTGCATTGCGTTTGGCCCGGAGCAGTTGGTGGATGCAGGCATGACCGTCATTCATGAGGAGCTGAGATAGGGATGGAGGGGTTGATGGCGGGGAATGAATGGGTGGGAGGGGTACGTGCCTCTGACTTGGCTACCTCCCTTATATGGGGAAAAAAACTATATATATAGATATATATATATATATATATATACATATATATACACTATATATATATACTGTATATATATATATATACATACACACTATATATATATATATACTGTATATATATATATATATATATATATATATATATATATATATATGTATATATATATATATATTGATGTTCTCCATCATCCAAATATATATATATATATATATATATATATATATATGTATATATATATATATATATATATATATATATACAGATAGGGACAGACAGAGACAGAGACATACACACATACGAACAAGAGTACCGAACAGTAGCGGAAAACAACAAAAAAAATGACTAAAGTACAAGAGAACTTGTTCGGTTCTCGGGTCTCAACCGAAGCCAAATCGTTCACCATCGTAGGCACAAGCAGCGCCACATAATGGGCGGAATAAACATTTGCTTGAATCATAGCCTGGTGATTTATTTGTCATTTTGAGATCATATATTGTATTCTATTCGGATTATGTATGCATGTATGCATGTATGTATGTATGTATGTATGTATGTATGTATGTATGTATGTATGTATGTATGTATGTATGTATGTATGTATGTATGTATGTATGTATTTATGTATAGGTGCATACGTACATATATATATATATATAATGTGTGTGTGTGTGTGTGTGTGTGTGTGTGTTTATATGTGTGTGTGTGTGTTTATGTATGTGTGTATGAGTGTATGTGAATATATGCGTGTATATGTGTGTATGTGTATGTGTATGTGTATGTGTAAGTGTAAGTGTATGTGTATGTGTATGTGCATGTGTATGTGTATGTGTATATATGCAAGTGTATGTGAATATGATTGTGCTTGTGTATATGCATGTGTATGTGTATATGAGCGTGTAATGTATATGTGTATGTGTATTCGTGTATGTGTATGTATAGGTGTATGTGCATGTGCATGTGCATGTGCATGTGCATGTGCATGTGTATGTGCATGTGTATGTGTATGTGTATGTGTATGTGTATGTGTATGTGTATGTGTATGTGTATGTGTATGTGTATGTGTATGTGTATGTGCATGTGTATGTATATGTGTATGTGAATGTATATATGTAATTGTATGTGTATGTGCATGTGTATGTGTTTGTGTGTGTATATGTATGTGTATGTTTATGTGTATGTATACGTTTGTTTGTATGCATATGTGTAATTGTATGTGTATGTGTATGAGTATGTGTTTATGTATGTGTATGTGTTTGTATTTATGTATATGCATGTGTATGTGTATGTGTATGTGTATGTGTACAATATGTGTATGTGTATGTGTATAAGTATGTGCATAAGACCTGTTCAAAAGCAACTTTTTATATTTTCATGTTAATGTACTTTTTTCCATGCTTTAGGACCTGGAAAAGACAAAAATTACAATAATTGTTATCTAGGATGTATAGAAGCATTGCCGCATGGAGGCTGAAGTTTTTTGCTATCTTAGCAGAAGGGGCAATTTTGAGGCATTTCTAAGCATATTTTGTGGTATGATTTTTCATCTAACTAAAATAGAACACCAAATTAGATACAAATTGAATGAGAAGGATCTACTCTACGTATATCAACCGATAGAACTGATTCATTTTTCCCGTGAATTTTAATAGATACGAAATTCTTGAAATGTTTTACTTTTTTTATTATTAACCTGGAGACATGGTTTTTGCATGAAACAAGAGAGAGCAACAAATTATTTATCAAATTAAAGCATTTTAATGCTCATTTGAACATTGTACAAAAAAAATGGCGTGTTATTTATAATACGATTAGACAACTTTATGGATGGGGATGACAGGTGGTAATGGATACGGAACTGCCTTATGGTCTCTTGCAGTCTCCTTTATTCTTATGTTCTTATGAGGTGTGCCTCAAAGAATAATCACTATGAGCTCAGCCATTTCCTTGTAGTCAGCTCTCGGTGGCATCTCAAATGTGAGGATGTCATGAAGTATTTCCTCAACACCCCTCTTCTTTTCCCTGAGCCATTTGCTTCTGATCTTCAGGATTTTAGGGATGTCTGTTGTCAGTAGTCCCCACACATCCTTGAAGTGTCTGAACCAGGGATTCTCTAGACTCTTTACCTTGACAAACAGCTTTTCCCAGACTGCTCCAACTAGCACGTCCAGGATGTGGTGTCTGCACGCCAGGTAAAACACCTTAGTGCTCAGCTTTTCCTCAAGAAGTTTGGCAACTCCCCTGTGTATTCCACTGTTACTAAATGTAGTGTCAAAAACAAGGGCAGTTATGACACCTGTAAACCCCCATGTCTCCAACAAGTCCATTGATGACTGAGCTTGAGCTGTGCCTGTTGAGCTGAGGATGACATGTGCTCCTAGTAACTTCTCCTTCAGGATAGGCAGGAAGTCCAGACACTAGCACAGCTAAAGTCTCTGAGGTGGTCTCAGGTTCACGACCCAGGACGTCTCTTAGCATCTTTCCATCCCAGTGTAGAGCAGCAAGCTAGCGAGAGTCCTCACTGAACTCCGCCATGTAGCTCTGACTGACGTTGTACTTGGATAGCATTCTGTTACGACGTGTTGTTGATCTAGAAGTGAATAACTTGTCCAGATCAGCCCCACCAGGTTTCAAGGTGGCAGAAACTAGGGCAGTGACTTGATTGTCAGACAAGCCAAGACGATCAGCTGTGTTGCAGATGGCATCACATTCCATGCGTCTCCTACTGGTAATCTATATCCTCTGTGCTTCTGTGCTGGCCTTGCTTTTGTACTGTTCAGTATTACCTAACATCATTAACAGGTTCCTGTAAATATGATATATGAAATTAAATTGTAAAATTTTGTATGAATTTTAGTTTAAATTCACGTAAAATTCAAACATCCGTACAAAAAACAATGTCTCCAGGTTAACAAAAA
>NC_134779.1:58193560-58196060 GCF_046742065.1 Oratosquilla oratoria
AGACTTTCAGAAGCTTTCTTCTTCACTTATACTTCGAGAGCAAGACTTCTAGAAGCTTTCCTCTTTAATTGTACTTCGATGGCAAATCCTCCGGAAGCTTTCTTCTTCAATAATACTTCGATAGCAAGACCCTAGCACCATTAAGACTCGACTGTATCCGAAGTCACTCCCGTTCTCACAAAGGTCAAACCACTACAACAACGACAGACGAAGAAGAGTTCTTGTAGTTCTTTAGGGGCCTTCCACTTCCGGTTGAACCTTTAGCGGGAAGAGCCGACTCAAAGTGGTTCTTCTTCAAGGGTCTCACAAGACGTCTTCCGAAATCACCCAGGAAGACCAACATCTTAGAAGACCCTTCTTCCTTCGACTTCATCCCAAATGGAAGACATGAAGGAGGAATAGTAGGAGGAAGAAAGCCTTCCCTCGAGACCAAAGAAGACCTCCTCCTTCTTCAGGAGTCCGGAAGAGTGAGTGAAGAACCTTTCGCTTTCCTGACGCCTGTCAGTTTCTCTTCGTCGGTTCCTGACACTTTCCTCCTTCCATTCTCTCCCTCCACCTGTCCCTCCTCCCTTCCTCGACCACCCACCTCGTTCCTGCAGAAGGTGAGAGACGAAGACGAAGGCGCTGTCAGTCGTTAGAGTGACACGAACTTGTCGTCCTTGTCATGTGGTGGAGACGGGAAGTCTGGCTGATGCGAGGAGGATGTCTGCGTCTGTGTCTGTTTCGCTGTCTGTGTCTGTGTCTGTATCTGTGTCTGTGTCTGTGGCTGTATCTGTATTCGTGTCTGTGGTTGCTGTTGGGGCGTGGCGATCGAGTTCGCGATGCTGACGATCGTGGAGACGTTGGTGTTGTTACTCCAGGAAGAAGTCTTCTTCGAGGTGTTCCCCGCTTGAAGGGAGTTCACAGACGAAGTCGAAGTCAAAGTCGAAGAGACCAGCATCTGTTGTTGTTGTTGATGGTGATGAGGAAGATGATTGGTCATAGCACAAGAGGAGTAATCGAGTGGTGACGAAGGTACACCAGACATATGGAAATCATGTCTTCGATCTCTCATACTTATCATCGGAGGACATGGAGGAAGATGCTGTTGTTGTTGTTGTTGCTGCTGTGCCTGAGGATGCTGCGGAGTTTCCGGATGCTGCTGTTGCTGAGGCTGTGGGTGTTGTTGCTGGTGTGGATGCTGTGGATGCTGTGGTTGTTGTCCTCCGGTAAGATGGTGAGCAAGCATCTCATGCATCGACGCTGAAGGCGAGAAGGGTGAGGGGGTCGCTGACATATACCCCATGGGGACGTGAGAACCTGACAGGGTCGCCGTCATGGCCGCATTGTAAGGCCCCTGAGACAAAGCCCCCGGGCCCATAGCACAGGACCCTCCCCCGTTAGTAGCATACCCATGCCCGAGGTGTCCTTGGCCATGCAGAAGACCCTCTTGACCCATAACACCTCCAGGGGTTCTCAACGCCGCCTGCATGACGTGGGAGGGCATCGGACCCCCAAGGCAGCTGGAAGTGTGGCACTGGGAGGGGGACAGAGTCCCTATCTTGTCTATTGGCGAAGAAGGGCGCATACCTGACGAAGGCGCCGGCGAAGAACTCGGAGGGCTTGGGCTCTTGTCCAGACCACTTCCCTTCATCTTCTGGTCCTTCTTGTACTTCATCCTCCGGTTCTGGAACCAAATTTTGATTTGTCTTTCGGATAAGTTCAACATCGTGGCCATCTCGATCCTCCGCGGCCTGCAGAGGTATCGGTTGAAGTGGAACTCCTTCTCGAGCTCGACTAGCTGGGCCGAAGTGTAAGCGGTCCGTGCTCTCTTCGTAGGTCCTCCTCCGCTTCCTCCACCTCCTCCTTGGGATGCTGGAGCTCGTCCTCCAGACTCCGAAGTGACGTCATAGTCTGAAAGAGTGAATCACTATGAGAGAGAAGCTCATGATTAAGAAAATAAATAAATAAAATAAAATAAAATAAAATAAAGTAAATAAATAAATGAAAATAAGCGAATGAATGAAAAAAGAATAAATAGATATATAAAAAATAGAAATAAATAGATCATATAAAAATAAGATTAAATAAATGAGTAAACAAATAAGTAGATAAAAATAAAAAAGTAAAATAAAACAACATAAGTGAATAAAAAAGAATAGAAAATAAAAACGCAAGGAAGCGCTGAGCTACGGCCGAAGCCGTCGCATTTAGCTAAAGAAAATGAAATTGATTTATTATTTTCTGGTTGAAGACACTCCATTACTTAAGTATAATTGTTTAGTGATTATTATAATTCTTATTCAGTTTCTATCTACTAGTAAAAAAAAGTCTGAGAACATTCTTTACCAAATGTAAAAAAAAATAAAAAATAAGAAAAAATAAACAATGAAAAAAATAAACGAATAAACAAATATGAATAGATAAAAAATAAATAGACATATTTAGATAGATAAACAAAAATGTAAAAGTAGATAAAGAAAAAGTAAATAAATAAGTATATAAGATAAATTAAATTAAT
>NC_134779.1:58201060-58203560 GCF_046742065.1 Oratosquilla oratoria
TGAGGAATTTGTATATTGACTCCGAGTGTTGACAAACGTCTTGTCTCTTATTTATTATGATGGAGATAAAACACTACAGACCAAAAGGAAGAAAGTGTAAGGGATGATTCATTTGTATAAGCTTTTTTTTTTTTTTTTTGTCTTCCTCTTCATATTCTTTTCCTTTTCCCTTTATTTTTTCTTATTTTTCCTCATTATTTTCTTTTTCCTTTTCTTTTTTATTTCTTTTTATTAAAGCTTTATTATGTTATATATATTATTATGCTATTTTTTTCTTTTTTCTTTTCGTCTTCCTCTTCATATTCTTTTCCTTTCCCTTTTATTTTTTCTTCTTTTTCTTCATTATTTTCTTTTTCCTTTTCTTTTTCTATTTCTTTTTATTACAGCTTTATTATGTTATATTTATTACCATGCTATTTTTGTAGTTGTTTTTGTTATTGCTATTATGAAAGGATATCTTTAGGTCACCATCTCAGAGATATCACTGACAGTGTTATCGACAAAATGATAAATAGAAGAATTTGTTTCTCTCATTCATGTCAACTTTCTACAATTGTTATTTCTATTAGTTTCATTCTATTCTAGTTCACATTGTGCTTTATTGATTGCTTGCTTGATTGATTGATTGATATTTATTTGTTCATTTACCCAATTATTTATTCACATATTTACTTATGGACTAATAAATCTTTTTATTCATTTAATTATTAATTAGTTTATTATTATATTGATCTATTTATTTATTTATCTACTCATTTATTTATTTGTTTGTTTATTTATGATTTTTGCTGAGGGCCGTATAATTAAAGAAAATTTGGTTCTATTAGGCTAAACCTCATAACAAGTAACTATGGTCAATATATCCTCTGAACATAATGCTAATCTACTTTGTGTGTCTATGTTTGACACATTTTGAAAGTGTATTTCATAGACCGAGATCCCAAAATGTGACTTTCATTCTTCACCAAATTTTATAAAAAAAAAAACAATAAAAGAAAAAAAAATCAAGGACTCGATTGGCCCTTTGTATAATCGGATAGAGTCGCTGGTACACGCGTATTTGTAAAACAAGTTCGAATGCTCGTACTTTGGAAGCTATTAGTGCCTTTAGCTAAGAACTGCCTCATCAATCGTCCTTCGTGGCACTCGACTAGAGCGTACAAAGAGCGAACGCCTATCACCTTATCTTAATGAAGGGTTAAGCCCTGCTCAGGGGAGACGCACTGATAAGAGATACCATCGGAACATGGACAGTATACAAACGAGACGGTCAAAATAACGCTTGGGTTGGGCACACTTAGTCAAAATAAGGCTACCGGACGAAAGAGGTGAGTTTTATCTAGCGACCTCTGGCAACCCACCATCCCCGTCAAGTGCTTGTTGCCAATTAGTAAACAAAGGCGAAGACGCAAGAATGCAGGTACTTTTTTTTTTTTTTTTAATGTGTTGATCGATTAGTTTTTTTTTTTCTCTTTTCTTTTATTCCTTGTTTGTGGACCTTTTGAATGTCTTTGGTAGGGTCCCACGCCCGTAGGACAAATAGTGAATCTACACAGGTTCGATTGAGAAATCTTCAGAGGACCAATATTCCATTAAACCTTTCACTACATTTTTTTTTAAATACTTTAATCACTTATTCTATCTATCACCAATTGATTTTGTTCATCTTAGGCAAGATACCCATTCAAGATCATGTGTGGAGTCACAACTATTTAAGGTTTGAATAAAAAAATAAAAAAAAGTATGCCTTTTTTGATGAAGCGTTTATGATTATTTTCCATTTCTATGTATCACGAAGCAAGAAGACAATAAAAGGAAAGTTAGATTCATTTTTGGAAGTTTGATGAGTGTGTGTGTGTATGTGTGTGTGTGTGTGTGTGTGTGTGTGTGTGTGTGTGTGTGTGTGTGTGTGCATGTGATCTCACATTTGTTTGTACGTCAATATATAGAATGGGTTTACATACATACATACATATATACATACACACACACATACACACACACATATATATATATACTGTATAAATATATATATATATATATACATATATATATATACATATATACATATATATGTATGTATATACATATATATATATGCATATATATATGCATATACATATACATATATACATATACATACATATATATATATGTATATATATATATATATATGTATGTATATATATATATATATATATACACACACACACACATATTATATATATATATATATATATGCATATATATATTCATATATATATATGTATAAATATGTATACATACATATACATATATACATATACATACATAAATAAATATTATATATAAACACATATATATATATATACATATATATATACATATATATATATATATATATATATATATATATATATATATATATATATATATATATATATATACATATATTCACACACATGGTCACCATTCTGATAATGTGGAAAAGGCCTTTTATTATATGCATGTATTCACAAGC
>NC_134779.1:58213560-58216060 GCF_046742065.1 Oratosquilla oratoria
AAACAATTAGTCAACCCTAAATGAATCCTACTTTAAATCACCAAATCTCACTTATTTCAAAGCCTTAAATCAGACCTAAATTAAATAGGCACTATCTGGAATTATTACGTCAGATAGTAAGAGTTTAGATAGGTTTGTAGATGGGGAAGGAGACGAAATAATTTGGGAAATGGCGAAAGAAAGTGGAAGATTTGGTTCTTCTGGGAACTGACCCATCCATCATAGGGCATTGACAAAATCGAAGCAAGAATTAATTCCGTTTCTGTTGCCGCTATTTCTACGGGGAGGGGGGGGGTGTTAGGGGGGAAGAGGGGGAGGGTAGGGAAGAGAGAAGGGGAGAGGTGATGGAGCTGGTGAGAGGAAGAGGGTGAGGAGAGGCGACGGGGCAGAAGGAGGAGGGGGGGAGGAGGAAAAGGAGGAGGTGAAGGAGGAGGAGGAGAAGGGGAGGAGGAGGAGAAAGAGGTGGAGGAAGTGATTGGGGAGGACAAGGAGGAAGACGAGGAGGAGGGAAAGAAAGAGGAATGAAGACGAAAAGGAAGATTAAGAAGAAGAGAACCAATAGGAAGATGAGAAGGAGGAAGAGGAGGAGGAGAGGAGGAGGATGAGAAAGAGGAAGAAGGGGATGAGGAGGAGTAAGAGGAGAAGAAGGAAGAGGAGGAGGAGGAAGAAAATAAGAATAGAAATGAAGAACATGGTGAAGGAACAGAACTTAGAAAAGGAAAAGGAAGAAAAAAGAGGACAAAGAGGCGGAAGAGAAAGAAAAAGAGGAAGAGGATGAGGAAGAGGAAGGACATAGATGTAACCTTTGACCTGAGTGCAAGGAGAGCTCAAGCATGTAAGAACCAATGGGTAGCTGCTGGGGATCAAACTAGGGACTTTTGATCCACGAGGTAGGGACCAAGCCAAACTGACCACTGGGAAACACGTATAGATACATTGCTTGAGATATTATTTTTAAAATAGATTAATTAATCGATAAATCAAAATAGAAATGGATGAACAAATAAAGTTGAGACAAGTGAAGGAGGAAACAAATCAATGAATACATATACGTAAATAGAAAATAGACAAATAAATAAATGAATAAATCAATTAATTAATCAATTAATAAATAAATAAATGAATAAATGCATAAATGAATTGGTTAGAAAAAAGGAATAAGTAATTAAATAAACAAATAAATACATAGATAAATAAAAAACGAAGTGGACCCTTTATTGAACGACGATTATACAGGTCGCGACCCTAAATCAATGTTATACATCACCCTACTTTAGGGCTTTAAACCCTGAACGGCCAGGGCCTCTCCTTAAGTGAATAGAATTACCTAACGCTAGCCATAACAAGTACACGAAATTTTTCATTTGGGATATCAAGTTATAATGGATTACTCGAATATATGTGTGTATGTGTGCGTGTATGTGTGTGTGTGTGTGTGTGTGTGTGTGTGTGTGTGTGTGTGTGTGTGTGTGTGTGTGTGTGTGTGTGTGTGTGTGTGTGTGTGTGTGTGTGTGTGTGTGTGTGTGTGTGTGTGTGTGTGTGCATGTGTGTGTGTATATGTATACGAGTATGTGTGCGTGCAGTAGGAAAGCATAAATTGAAATGAGTCTACGGGTATAAAACACACACAACGAAAAATTGAACTTTTATTTTATTTGATATTTTTGTTTATTTCCTTATTTTCTATTACATATATATATATATATATATATATATATATATATATAAATATATATATATATATATATATATATGTTTATCTACTTATTCATTTAATTATCTTACACCTATTATAAATGAATTTGTTTTGACGTATTTCTATATCTATCATTATTTATCTATGTATTTATTAATTGGTTTACTTATTCATTTTTATTCACCTACTTACATAACAATACAGTTATTTATTTACTAATTATTTTCCTAATTCATCTATTTTTCATTCATTTTCATTTAAGGTATAACATGTGATTCTTTTGACTACAATGGCGTAATCTGCAAATTTGATTCTAGTTGCTAAAAGCTACTTCATTTGGTAAATAATTTTACATAACATCACAGTATAAGAAAATTTACTATTTTTCTTAAATCATTAAAATTTTCTGTCCTTAGCTAACCCCAAAAATATCTTTACAGAATCCATTAATGCGTTTGAATTTCTTTTGATGATGAGTTTCTCTCTCGGTCGCAGAGATGGCGCTGATGTTAAGGCATCGACACATATACGTACACTCACATACAAACACACATGTATGTATGCATGTATGTATATATGTACATATTTATGCATAAATGTATGTATGTATGTATGTATGTATGTATGTATGTATGTATGTATGTACGTATGTATGTATGTATGTATGTATGTATGTATGTATGTATGTATGTATGTATGTATGTATGTATGTATGTATGTGTGTATGTATGTATGTATATATGTTTGTATGTATTTATGTATGTATGTATGTAAGATTACGTATGTGTGCATGCGCGTATACAT
>NC_134779.1:58221060-58226060 GCF_046742065.1 Oratosquilla oratoria
TCTTAACTTACTAATAATTCTTAACGTATTTTCCATTTCAACCTAATAACTTATTATCAAATTATTAACAACTACTCTTGTGGGATTCTTTGGAGAATTATTCAAAATTCGAACTTATAGATCTTTTTTTTCAGTTTAAGAAAAAACTTTGATCAGTTGGACGAAATTCTTTGATTTTATCCAGAATAGAATAAGTAGATTATGCTGATCCTAAGTTACTAGTATAACTAGATTTTTTATTTTTGCTCATAGTTTCAATAATCTAAGTCAGCGGACCACAGTATTTGAACAAAATTGTCTAGATAGATTAATAAATAAAAAGATGAATAAATATAATGAAGATAAGTAAAATGAATGAAATAGAATAAACACAATAGGAATAATATTTAAACGAATGAACAAAGTAATAAACAATTAACTAATAGACAAACGGAAATGCACCAATAAACACATAAATAGATAAAGAATGAGTGTATTAATTAATAAACTTAGGAAAAGTCTATATATATATATACATGTATATATATACATATATATATACATATATACATATATATATATATATATATATATATAAATATATATATATGTATATATACATATTATATACATATATATATACATAAATATATATATACATACATATGGGTATTATATATATGTGTGTGTATGATATATATAAATATATATATATATATATATATGTATATATCAGAAAAGTCTATTTATCCAATGGAATTGAACCTCCACGATCTTACCTTGATTAGACGGAAGCGAGATGGGCGTCAACTGATCCGGGGGCGTGATGACTTGCGGGGGCTGTGCAAGCTGCGTCGGCTGTGTAGGAGGCTGTGCACCCCGGGGTGGCTGTGCGGAGGCTGTGGTGGTGGGCGGAAGGGCCTGGGGTCTGGTTTGGGTGGGCGTATGGGCATTTTGGAGTCCCCCAGGGCTCTTTTTCCCCGGCGGTCGAAGGTCCCTTACCCAGGGGGCGTAGTCCTTAGGTAAGGCCATCGAAGACTCACAGTACCCCATACTTGCTGCAGGTCCCATGTACATACTATGGTACTCCTGCGGCGCTGGTGGGGGCTGCATCACGTTGGAAGCCGCAAGGCCGCATGCGGCAGCCGCGCTTCGGTAGTCCGGGTATTCGTCGTAGTATTGCCCGTATGCGGCGGTCGGGTCGTATCCGTATCCGTTGTTCAATGCGGTACTGAACGCGTTCTCGTAATATGTGGCACATGCCGCAGGCTGCGGCGTGGTGTACGTCTCGTAAAACGTCTTCTGCATAGCTGCGGCGGCGGCGGCGGAGGTTGGCGACGGAGCTGCGGTCACACATGCGGCTGCGGGAAGACTGTGGATGTCTTGACCTTCGCACGTCACCAGGTGAACTGACCCACTGAGTCCTGGGTCACCCATGCTTGACTCCAACCTGACCTTAGGTCACGTTGTCTCGGGCTCAGCCAATCAGCGATGAGATCCGTGGATGGGGTGGGTGGGCTTCCGACCTGGCAGAAAAAATCACATAAGTTGGTTGGTCCAATCAGAACAAAGTCTTTGTGCAATTATCTAAGATGCCAGACACGTATACAAATAAACAAGTAAATAAATAGGAATAGAATAGAATAAATAATACATATAATATACTTACATACGAATATATATATATATATATATACATGTGTGTGTGTGTGTGTGTGTGTGTGTGTGTGTATGTGTGTGTGTGTGTGTGTGTGTGTGTGTGTGTGTGTGTGTGTAATATATATATACTTATTACATAACATCGATACATATACATATAGTATATGGTCTTAGATTATTATTCAAATGATATTCCATAAACAAATTTGTCCTAATGGAGGATTATGTATCCATATACGAAATGGCCAGATAAGGACGAGTGACATGTAATAATAGACCATAAATGTACTCGTGCGCACACACACACACACACACACACACACACACACACACACACACACACACACACACACACACACACACACACACACACACACACACACACACACACACACACACAACACACACACACACACACACACACAAACACGCACACACAAGCATTTGTATATATATATATATATATATATATATATATATATATATATATAATCATACATATATACACATGCATTCTACATAACCCCTTTAGACCAAAATGGATAATCCAAGACGGCATATTTTCATATATCGTAATGATTGATGATGCTTTGCGTCTGTGAGTGTGTTCACATGTTTTTCATTACAGAACTGAGCTATTACTTAATGTGCTCAATCAAGTTCTTTGACACTGAGAGTTGATTCTATCTATTTCTGGATTTTTTTTTATATTATTTATTCGTTTATTTATCATCTTTGGTTTCTTTTAGGTTTATGATTGTGTCAACTCCTTAAGTGTGTGTGTGTGTGTGTGTGTGTGTGTGTGTGTGTGTGTGTGTGTGTGTGTGTGTGTGTGTGTGTGTGTGTGTGTGTGTGTGTGTGTGTGTGTGTGTGTGTGTGTGTGTGTGTGTGTGTGTGTGTGTGTGTATGTATATGTGCATATGTCTGCGTAAGATTCACCCCGGTCTTGGATCATGTGTTCGACTCATGATCGACAGCTATTACCCTCCCACAGGAGAGATCAGAGACCATAGATAAACCGGCCCATGGGTAATGCTGTGACCTTACACATTCACACGCCCTAATCCTTGCCCACCGGAGTTCGGGTACCGGATAGCATTGCACTAATATAATTTTTTTCACCCCTGGGAGGGACTCGTACTAGGATTGCTGAATTAGTGTTCGAGAACGGTACCACTGCGCCGTCAAGTTTGTGTGTGTGGATGTGTGTGTGTGTGTGTGTGTGAGTGTGTGTGTGTGTGTGTGTGTGTGTGTGTGTGTGTGTGTGTGTGTGTGTGTGTGTGTGTGTGTGTGTGTGTGTGTGTGTGTGTGTTTTGTAGGTGTGTGTTTATGTGTGAGTATGTGTATGTGTGTTTATGTATATGTGTATATGAATGTGTGTGTGTGTGTGTGTGTGTGTGTGTGTGTGTGTGTGTGTGTGTGTGTGTGTGTGTGTGTGTGCGTGCGCGTGTATGAGTGTTTGTGAGTATGTTTGTGTGTGTGTGTGTGTGTGTGTGTGTGTGTGTGTGTGTGTGTGTGTGTGTGTGTGTGTGTGTGTGTGTGTGTGTGTGTGTGTTTCTGTGTGTGTACTTGTGTATGTGTGTATGTGTGAGTATAAGTTTGTGTGTATGTGTATGTTTTTATAATCACACACAAAAAAAAAACAGGCCAATAAACACAACCCAAGCCCAGTGACAAATACGACCTACCTGTTGCTCCGTCGACGAACGAACAGACGGACAAATGACCACAGGACCTCTCGTCTCTGACACTGCAGAGTGACACAGCTGACACTCGCACCGACACACTCAGTGACCGTCGCGCGACCGACCGCCTTCGGGTGACCTGAAAGACGTCGTGAGCGGTTATGAATACCAAGATCCCGACGGTTTCCGGTCCACCTCGAGGAGGAGGACGAAGCCCGAGGTGGACCTTGAGCTAATGATGTCTTCTGGTGATACCACGCAGGACATTGGTTCTGGTTATGGAGGAGGAGGAGGAGGAGGAGGAGGAGGTGAGGAGGTGGTGGAGGAGGAGGTGGTGAAGGAGGAGGTGATGGAGGAGAAAGTGGTGAAGAAATAGGTGGGAGGGGAGGAGGAGGTGGTGGAGGAGGAGGGAAGAGGAGGAGAAGAAGTGATGGAGGAAGAGGAGGTGAGGAGGTGATGGAGGAGGAGGTGGTGAAGGAGGAGGTGATGGAGGAGAAAGTGGTGAAGAAGAAGGTGGGAGGGGAGGAGGAGAAGGAGGAGGAGGAAGTGATGGAGGAGGTGGTGGAGAAGGAGGTGGTGAAGGAGGAGGTGATGGAGGAGAAAGTGGTGAAGAAGAAGGTGGGAGGGGAGGAGGAGGTGGAGGAGGAGGAGGAGGAAGTGATGGAGGAGGAGGAGGTGAGGAGGTTGTGGAGGAGGAGGTGGTGAAGGAGGAGGTGATGGAAGAGAAAATGGTGAAGAAGAAGATGGGAGGGGAGGAGGAGGTGGTCGAGGATGTGGTGGAGGAAGAGGGGATGGAGGAAGAGGAGGTGGAGGAGAAAGTGCTGAAGACGGAGGTGGGGGAGGGAGAGGAGATGATAGAGGAGGAGGTGATGAAGTAAGTGGTGGTGGAGGAGGTGGAGGTGGTGGAGGAGGGGGTGGAGGAGGTGGTGGAGGAGGTGGAAGTGGTGGTGTAGGAGGTGGTGGTGGAGGAAGTGGTGGTGGAGGAAGTGGTTGTGGAGGAGGAGGTGGTGATGGAGGAGGGGGAGGTGGTGGAGGAGGTGATGGAGGAGGAGGAGGTGGGTGGAGGAGGGGAAGTGGTGGTAAAGGAGGTGGTGGTGGAGGAGGTGATGGAGAAGGAGGCGGTAGTAGAGGAGGAAGTGATGGTGATGGAGGAGGTGATGGTGGAGAAAATGATTGTGGAGGAGGGTGTGGTGATGGAGGAGGAAGTGGTGGAGGAGGAGCTGGTAGAGAGGGTATTGGCGTTGGAGGACAAGGCTGTGGAGGAGATGGTGAATCATTCGGAAGACATAATAACCTTTGTGTCTTTATTCTGGCTGTCGCCAGGCCATTTTACTCATTCCAGGCAAGCACCCGACTCATCGAAGAGATCAGGTAGTTCATAGAGGGACCTTGCTTGAAGGAATAGTTGACCGACCGCGCCCCCCATAGGACCTTTGATACTTTCAGTACATTGTGTCCTTTGATATTTCTTCTTCTGTCCAGCGTGAGAGGATTAATGACCTTTTAACTGAATGAAGTTGTTTCATATTAACCAGAATAGAATATGTTGAGGGAGTCATTTTCTATGTGCAAAAAGTTGACGATTCTCTCTCTCTCTCTCTCTCTCTCTCTCTGTCTCTCTCTCTCTCTCTCTCTCTCTCTCTCTCTCTCTCTCTCTCTCTCTCTCTCTCTCTCTCT
>NC_134779.1:58231060-58233560 GCF_046742065.1 Oratosquilla oratoria
AGGGTCCTTCAGGGTCCATTGAGTTCCTCCAGAGTCTTTCAGTGTCCTTTGTTTTTTCAGGGTCATTCAGGGTCTTTTCAGGCTCCTTCAGGGTCCTTCAGGGTCCATTGAGTTCCTCCAGAGTCTTTCAGTGTTCTTTGTTTTTTCAGGGTCATTCAGGGTCTTTTCAGGCTCCTTCAGGGTACTTTGGGTTCGTCTACTCTTTTTCTTCTGGTTAAAGAAGAACCGAAAGAACCCCAAAAATTGATCCCCTGGGAGATCCTTCAAGGCCCTCTGTCCTTCTTCTTCTGGTCGAAGAACAACCGGAAGACCTCGGCAAACTTGGTTTTCTTGAGTTTTTTCAAGATCCTTCGGGGTCTTCTGGGTTCCTCTAGGGCTCTCTGAGTTACAAGGTTCTTCTAGATTTTGTAGGACACTTCGAGATTTGTCGGAAAATCGTGAAAGAATAAGAAGGTTTGCTAGGTATTTGTACACATACATTTATATGAAGAGGTAATGACACAAACGGACAGAGACAGACACAGAAACAAAGACACACACACACACACACACACACACACACACACACACACACACACACACACACACACACACACACACACACACACACACACACACACACACACACACACAAACACACACACACAACATCCTCTTTTCTTTTCTCTCCTCGTGAGATCTCACCACACCTTATCTCACGCGATCTCCGTGTCCTTCTCAAAATTTCTGAAAGAAGAGATGGTCACTCGTCGCGTTTCTTCCTCACCAAAGGCTCGACCTTCGATGACCACTAATACTTGTCATCGGAGTGTAGGGGGGAGGTGGGGGTGTTGTCATTGCCTTTCCCACTACTCTGTTCGTTAAGAATATATACAAAATATCTATACTATTATTATTATGATAATTTTGTTTGTAATTCCATTTGAAACAGACCATTGAGAATTATTTCTTCAAGCCCAAGAACAATTACATAGAGTAACTGATATGTTGGTTTTCGTAGTGCAGTATCCAGTTAGCCGGGGATAATTTACACATTATTTTTTTTATTGATTAGTTACCTAGTTTAACTATTTATTCATTCATCTGTTTGTCTATTTATCTATTGATTTATTGACCTATCTACCTATTGATATATTGATCTATCTATCTATACATTTATTTATCTATTAATTTATTTATCTATTCATCTATTTATCTATTCAACTATTTAACTATTTATCTATTTATCTGTTTGTCTATTTGTTCATTTATCGATTTATCTATTTATCTATTTATCTATTGATCTGTTTATCTGTTTATCTATCTATCTATTCATCTATTTATCTATTTATCTATTATCTATGTATCTATTTATCTATTTACCTATTTATCTATTTATTTATCTATTTATCTATTTATCTATTTAATCTGTTTATTTGTTTGTTTATTTATCTATTTATCTATTTATCTATTTATCTATTCATCTATTTATCTATTTATCTATTTATCTATTTATCTATTTATCTATCTATTCATTTATTCATCTATTTATCTATTTATCTATTTACCTATTCATCTATTTATTTATCTATTTATCTATTCATCTATTTTATTTCATTTATCTATTTGCTTATCTGTCTATATATCCTTTTATATTGGGATAAGATGAAATGTATGGGCAATACATTCTGCTTTGGACGTGAAGTTTCCCAACCCAAGATAAACTTTTTTCTCAACTTAACTCTCAGCTCTATATCAACATTTATTTTCACGAAGGTCTTAGTCATGTGGGTACCTTCACCCCTAATAAATCATCTATTGACATCCCTTACTGGACTCGCTGCCACTACCCAAACCCAAACTACCTCAGCTACCCAGTAAACTACCCACAATAAACTACATACCGTAACTACCCATTTCCCCGGACGAAATCACTTGCCTGACTCCACCCCAAACTTCCCGCTTGCAAATTTGTACACATGCTCCTCCCCTGACCTCTATACACCTGCATGGATTAGCACATTCAACATGTTAATGTACTATTTGCCCACCTCGCTTTAGCGCGGCCGACCGCAAGTGTGTCTTAACGACGTGGGCCGAAAGAAGGGCGAGGGGGGAGCGGCGGAGGCTTGAAATGTACAGTTGGCTGTACTTCTGCACCCGATTTTTATTTATTTATTTATTTATTTATCTATTTATTATATTTTTCTTAGGGAGAGAGAGAGAGGAGCAGTATTGTTTTGATTATTTTGAGGTTTGAGAGTTATTTTTAGCTGATTTTTTTCTCTCTTTTTCTGATTCTAGTGAGTCGATGGAGGACCTCACCACCTCTCTCTCTCTCTCTCTCTCTCTCTCTCTCTCTCTCTCTCTCTCTCTCTCACTTAGTATCCCATCCGTATATTACAGAACAAATATATTTTAATAACTTCATATATAAAAAGCGCTGTGAAGGATTCTATGAAGACTGCAAGGACGACGTTGGACTTCGAAGGCGTGATAGTCCTCTGGGCAGGAACTGAGC
>NC_134779.1:58236060-58238560 GCF_046742065.1 Oratosquilla oratoria
TGTGCCCGTGAACCCCCGTTTACATGCCTTAAAAAAAATCTTGCCCCCCAGGACACGGATACCTACTCTGTGTCCCGTGCACCTCTCGACGCTTCCTTAAACGTTAGCGTCAGTATCTGTGGGAGTGACGCGGGGAGAGATTGACATCCTGGGACCATAAATCACAAATCCCAAAGGATGAGCCTCAGGCCTCTGCGTTCCTGCTGACCTCAATGGTCATTAAGAGTCCTTCATTGAGGCTCCAATGTCGCTCCTCAAGGCTGACCACACCGCGCTGTCCTAATTAGACATAGTTAGTAAGGGTATATATGTCAAGATAGTGAATACATAATTACATGGGTATGAGTATATCAAAAAATATGTGAATGAATATCAAGATATCCATGAATGTATGTGTATGTGTATGTGTCTGTGTATGTGTATGTATATGGATTTGGCTGTGGATGTTGATGTGGATATAGATGTGCATGCGCATGTGTATGTATACATGTATGTGTATATGTATACTAATGTGTGTGTGTATATGTATGTGTATAGTATACTAATGTACATGTGGATGTATATGTGCATGAGTATGCATATGCGTATGTATATGCATATGTATATGTATGTGTATATGTATGTGTATATGTATATGTATATGTATATGTATATGTATATGTATATGTATATGTATATGTATATGTACAAGTATATGTACCCTTTTATTATTGTATGTTGTGCCATTACTGTATCCATACATTGTAGGAGACTTCCATTGTGCTAATGACGGATCTTCGAAGATAACTGCGAGGTATTTAGTAAGAGCTAGATCTCATAGACAGGTGAGAAACCTATAGATTAGATGCGGGAAATATTTGAAGACAAATCTATTGAGAAGATTTACACCAAAACCCCAATGAGCACGACAGAGGCGCTACATTGCTCGTAAGGATCTAAGCGCTGATAAATTGCAGCCCAATACAACAGAAATCTGTCATGATGGACTCTTTGATTGTGATGATTAATTTGTAATTTTTTATGACTAACTGCCAGGGGATTTTATTCACACCATCTGATCATGTCAACGTGTGTGTGTGTGTGTGATTCACCATGGTCTTGGATCACGTGTTGGACTCGTGATCGACAGCTATTTCCCTCCCGGAAGAGAGCTCAGAGCTCATATATGACCGATCTATGGGTAATGCTTAGATTTACACGCACACACACACACCCAACTCCCCGCCCACGAAAGTTGGAGTAACAACCCGCAGCGCAGCGATACTGAAATCATTTCAGCCCTGGGTGGGATTAAAACCCGTGTGAGTGTGTGTGTGTGTGTGTGTGTGTGTGTGTGTGTGTGTGTGTGTGTGTGTGTGTGTGTGTGTGTGTGTGTGTGTGTGTGTGTGTGTGTGTGTGTGTGTGTGTGTGTGTGTATGTGTGTGTGTGTGTGTGTGTGTGTGTGTGTGTGTGTGTGTGTGTGTGTGTGTGTGTGTGTGTGTGTGTGTGTGTGTGTGTGTCATCACAGACATGTGCGTTTTTTCATTTTTGTTAGTGTTTATTCTGGCTATCCCCAGGGAATTCTATTCAGTCAAGGGAGTAGACCTACCCACCTCAGCCAAGATGTTAAAGAAGGTCTTCTTAAAAATTGCAAATAATTTTTTTTTTTTTTTTTTTTTTTTTTTTTTTTCAAAGGACCGCTTGCAGGATCTCCGATTGCTTTCGAATATCAAAACCAAAATTTCGAAAAGAAAATAACAAGGAAATAACAATATTTTCTTCGAATAAAAATCTTGAGCTTTATTGCTCCAAGGACCTCCTACCGGATCTTCGACTAGTTTCGAAAATCAAAGCCAAATTTTTTAAAAGAAAATAACAAGAAGATTTTCTTCGAATCAAGATTTTTGAGTTTTATTACTCGAAGGACTCCGTGCAGGAACTTCGAGTGGCTTCAAATATTAAAACCAAAAATTTGAAAAAGAAAATAACAAGAAGACTTTCTTCAACTCAAAATTTTGAGTTTCATGACTTGAAAGACCCCATATAGGACCTTACGAGTACGAAAACGAAAATTTTGAAAAGATAATGAAAGAAGAAATAAAGAAAAAAATAAGAGCAAAGAATTCAAATTGAGTTGATTTTAATAAGAAAAAGAAAGATGCGATGAGGGAAAGAAAACGGAAAGATGGAAGAGGAGGGGAAGGAGGTGGAAGAGGAGGCGGAGGAAAAGGAAAAGGACAAGGAGGAGGAGGAAGAGGAGTGTGATTAGAAAAAGTAATAGAATGAGAAGAAGCGGAAGGAGGAGGAGGAGAAGAGGGAGAAGGAGGAACTGGAGTTGGAAAACTAATATAATAAGAAGACACAGAAGAAGAAGAAGAAGGAACAGAAGGAGGAATAGGAAGGGGAGGAATAGGAAAGGGGAGGAGGAAGGGGAGGAAGGGGAGGAGGGGAAGAGGAGAGGAGGAGGAGTAGGAGTAGGAAAAATTATAGAATGAGAAGACACAGGAGGAGGAGGACTAGG
>NC_134779.1:58251060-58271024 GCF_046742065.1 Oratosquilla oratoria
ATTCAAGTTATTCCGTAGATAAATAATTCTGTATAGAAAATTATATGTATGTATGTGTGCCTGTATGTATGTGCGTATCTGTGTGTGTGTGTGTGTGTGTGTGTGTGTGTGTGTGTGTGTGTGTGTGTGTGTGTGTGTGTGTGTGTGTGTGTGTGTGTGTGTGTGTGTGTGTGTGTGTGTGCGTGTGTGCGTGTGTGCATGTGTACGTGTGTACGTGTGTGCATGTACGTGTGTGCGTATATAGCCCTCGCAATAACCCTACTTATCATCTTCACAGTTCCACGGTGGACCCGCCCAAACTCCTCGTTTGTTCAAAAGTTTCTACTTTATGTTCAATAATTGCAGGACATTTTCGTCAATTCGCAATCTGCGATCAACTCTGACACATCAAGTTTAGCAATCGCTTTTCAAGCGTCAATCAGTTTTGGGGAGACTTTGTTCATGATGAACAAGATGAACAGCCAATGTTCACAGCAAACTTTGGCTCTTTGTTTTTGGTCATGGGCGTGATTTAAGTCTCTGATTATGGGCGTGATTTAATTCCCTTGGTTTCCGTGTATATGTGTTTGTGTATATGTATGTGTGTATACATGTATGTATGTATACCAAATTCCTGTGTATGCGCACACGAAGATGAATAAAATCACCTGACGGCAGCTACAGAGTATGATAGAGTAAGAACATAAGATCATAAGAAAATAAGAACGAAGAAGGCTGCAGGAGACCATAAGGCCTACACAAGGCAGTGTCAAGTCCATAACCACCTTTCAACCCAAGCCATAAGGTATCACCTAATAGAATAGTATTCTGTATGATCCTATTTCTAAATAGTACTAGATTGTCCTATTTGGTTAATAGTGTCCTATACAATAGAAATAAAAACAAAATAGAATAAAAACAATTAAATTAGAAAAATATATATATCATGTAAAGAAAATTAAACAACCAATAATCAAATGCATAAACAGATAAATGAATATACATGAAAATACATGAATGAATAAAAAATGAATATATGATAGACAAAAAACAAGAAACCAAATAAATAGTATATGAATAAGATATGATAGAATGAAACAATACAAAACTTTGACAATCCAGTTCAACGCAGTCAAAATCTTTACAAATATTGTTTTGTCTTCAGCTAGACGGCTTTAGTTACCAGTTATGAATGATGTAATTTTATATATTTTACTTTCATCAGACAATTTTATTCAACTAAGGGCAACACATCCAATATTGAGGTTTTTCACTATTAGACTATCTTACGTTTTATTTTGACTATCACCACATTATTCTATTCAGCAATTTGAGGTTTTCAACTTCCATATATAATATACATATATATATATATTATATATATATATATATATATATATATGTGTGTGTGTGTGTGTGTGTGTATATATATACATATGTATATATATAATATATATGTGTGTGTGTGTGTATGTGTGTGTATACATATATATTCAACCATAATTCACTTTAATTCTAAGCCATCAACACCAAGAGCCTCGAGGAGGCGAACATGCAGAAATTGAAACGTGATACAACCAAGGACTCGAACCTGCGCTAGCAAGTGACAAGTGGTGGTGACTTAAACGATTACGCCATCAAGAGAGATATAAGTTGAGCGAAGCTTTTCTTATATATTTGTATGTTCGAGTTACATACACGTACACAAAATTTTGCGTTCAACCCATCACCACTATGACAGTACAATTGGTAAGTATACGAACAAAATATATAAGAGAAGTTGCGTTCAACTTATATCTCTCTTGATGGTACAATGAGTTAAGTCACTATCACTTGTCACGTGCCAGCGCGAGTTCGAGTCCTTGGCTGTGCCACACTGAATGGGTCCCAGTGATTAGAGATACATTTTAACAACCGCAATGCACTTTAATTCTAAGCCATCAACATCGGGAGACCCAATGGGGCCACATGCAGAAATTGAAATGCGGTGCTGCCGAGGACTCGAAATCAGCGATCACATAACAAGTGCCGTAGTAACTAACCAACTACGCTATCAAGAGCGTAGTTGGTTAGTTACTACGGCACTTGTCATGTGATCGCTGAGTTCGAGTCCTCGGCAGTACCGGATCTCAATTTCTGCATGTGGCCACATTGGGTCTCCCGATGTTGATGGCTTAGAATTGAAGTGCATTGTGGTTGTTAATATATATATATATATATATATATATATATATATATATATATATATATATATATATATATATATATATATATATATGCATATATATATATGTATATAATGTGTGTGTGTACATATGTGTGTATAAGAAGGTCGATGAGCATAGGTAATAATTTTACCCCAATTGATATCTCATGTATATGTCATCCTAGATAATTCGCCGTAATGTGACAATAATCACCGACCATGATAGCAGTCCAAATACGCCTCTAAGGTACGTATAATAAGCAGTTAGCTAGAAGTTATTAATTAGGTCACTAGGTTAACGTGACGATGTAATTACTCGTCAAATGTACTGATGGCCCTTCTTCAGTAGTTTGACATTATTTGATTATAACCAGAAAATGAGCTTCAAAGCAAATCACCTAACTAAACTGCTTAAAGAAGTTGATCTTGGGATCTCCAGTTTTTCTTAGCCAGTTAGACATTAACTAACTTAACTCTTTATCTGATTGAACGTTGATATTGGTTAACTAAAAAGAAGTCTTCTAATCACGTTATTGGACGTAAAATGGTTAACCTGGTTTGACTTAGCTTTGAGTACGATCATTGTACCACCTAAGTTAACGTACAAACTACCTACTCTGTCCTAATTACGACCATTATACCGCCTGGGTTTACTAACCCACAAGTTGTCCAATTCACTATACCAGCAGTACGACAACAGGTGTAACTGTCCACAGATATACCACCTGAGCTTATAAACCCACAAGGTACATAGCTATCTACCGAGCTAGCCATCTAGCTCTCTGGACAGCCAAACCAGCTGTACAAGGCCTCATTAGCAGGTGTAATTGTCCCGAGTCATGCCAGCTCCTCGTAGACGCTCTGTTAGCCTTCGTCCAGGCGCTCAGTTTATCATCAGAAACTCATTAGCAAATACAATAGAGTCTGCTAGATCTCTCCTCACTGGAACCCCAACGGACGCTCGCCGGGTCTCCTCACAGCTTACCTGGAAAGCAGTGTGGACGGTCACTCAGGAGCCTCTGGAAATCTGGAACGGCTTCGAGGGTCCTCTTGAGGCGTTTCTGGGAGGTCTCGCCATCTTCGAGAATTTGAGATTCCTCGAGGTCTTCTTCGAGTTCTTTGGCTTCACCTGATTATTTCTGTTCCTGGTTTCTCCATTTGTTTTCTTTATCGTATCTTATTTTGTTCTATTTGTTCATTATTTGTTCTTTTTTTATTTAGTTATTATTTTTTTCATATATATATTTTTTGCCTGGAAATCAGTGTCAAGAGCCTCTGGAATTCTGGAACGTCCCAAGAGCGCCCTCGGAAACGCGAAACATTTTTTTTTCTTTTTTTTTTTCGTCTTCTTCCTGGTCACTTTTTCACGGTCTTGTTTACAGAAGGTGATCGACGGGAGGCACGGTCGTTCGGGTGGATATCGAAAGAGTGTTATCTTCAAGTGTTATGAAGCGCTATTGATGTTGAGGATAATTGTGATATTTGTTCGTAGGATGGACATAATGACGTGTGAGCTCCTGTTTGAAAAGAAGGAGGAGGAGGAGGAGGAGGAGGAGGAAGAGGAGAAAGAGTTGGAGGAGGAGGGGATGAGAAAAGTAGGTGACAAAAAGAAATTGCTCTGCAAGAAGGAGGAAGAGGGGAAAGAGGAGGAGGAGGAAGATGAGGAGGAGGAGGAAGAGGAGGAGGAGGAAGAGGAGGAGAAAGTTAAAGCGTTGGAGGAAGGATAGAAAGAGAAAGAGAAAAAAAAAATAAGAAAAAAAAATCACCCAAGATATTATGAACCAACAAAAGCGATATACAAGAAGAACATATAGTTTGAGTGTACGAGTATGTGTTTACGTGGATTCAAAAAATGATGTGTTGTCGATATGAAGAAGTGTTTTTGTAATATTTTTTCGGCCTGTGACATGCATTATAGACTCTTAGTGAACTTAACTTTGTGAGATGAATAATTTTCAGTGGCACAACACAGAAGGAAAGAAACTATTAACGTTTCCATCAAGTACTGATGGGGACTTCGAGCGTGAGTTCCTCAGGGTCGCAAGAGAGTAAATGGTCTTCGGGAGCGTCAATGGTCTTTGAGGCCCGTTCCTCGAAATCTCCCCCTCATCAGATTGACCCCATCAGCTCTCTCTCTCTCTCTCTCTCACCAGAAGAAAACAAAACGAGAAGACCCTTGGCTGGAACTTAATTACGCGATTAGTACCCATCGCTAACAAGCGTTCTGCAAAAAAGTTGAGGTAAGTCAGGGCTGGGTATGCTTTCTTTAACTAGACCTGAATGAGTGATTGATTTGGTGGTTATGATGTGAAGGGGGAGGAGGAGGGAATCAAATAACGTGACTCAAATTTTGAGTTTATGGTTGTCTTTCTTTCATTTGGATCCAAATGCACCTGCAAATAATCTAATTTTGGAGATTAATTAATAGGAATAATTCATTTATTCTTTATCTTGAGACTAGGCTTCACTATGGTTCAGATGGTGAAATGATATATAATGATAACAGATGGTAGTAGATACAAAGTGAACTTTATCATTCCATTCAATGTTTCCTTTCTATATGTCAAGAAATGGGACGTATCGGAGTGAAAATCTTGAACTTTGTTTCATTTTTCCTAATTTTATTTGTTTATTGACTGATTGATTGATTGATTTTGTTTTTAATGTATCAGTTTATTTATATGTTTATTAATTCATTAGTTTATTAATCTATTTTTTATCTATTCATCTATTAATTAATTCATTCATTTATTAATCTATTTATCTATCTACCTATTTATTCATCTATCTATTTGTCTATTTATTTATTTATTTATTTATTTATTTATTTATTTATCTATTTATTTATCTATCTATTTATCTATTCATTAATTCATTTAATTATTTATTTGCTTATTCATTTATCTATTCATCTATTGTTTGCCTATTTGTTTATTTATTTATTTATTCGTTTGTCTATTTTGAGTAATACCAATTGATCTTATTTAGCTTTGGGAGACGTCTTCTCTCATCCTAAAATAAGAAAGAAAAGAAAAAGAAAAAGAAAAAATGAATTAATAGATAAATAAAGAACCCGTAATATAAACTCAGAGCCTATTCTATGACCTCCCCCCCTCTCTCGTCCTCTTCTCCCCTTCAGTTCCCCCCTCCCCCTCCCCCTCCCCCCGCAACCACTTTCTCACACTCCTCAGACGGCGGTGTCTCCCCTCGTAAGCCACTCCCCTCACCCTCACACCCCTCAGTCCCCCATCATCCACAACCCTTTCCCCTCTTTTCCCCCTTTTCTGGATCTTAGCGCGCGCGCACACACGCACACACACATACACGCACGCACACACACACACACACACACACACACACACACACACACACACACACACACACACACACACACACACACACACACACACACACACACACACACACACACACACACACACACATACAACACACACACACACACACACACACACACACACACACACACACACACACACACACACACACACACACACACACACACACACACACACACACACATAAACACACACACACTTACACACTTACACACACACTTACACACTTAGACACACACACACACACACACACACACACACACACACACACACACACACACACACACACACACACACACACACACACACACACACACACACACACACACACACACACACACACACACACCTCCCTCTTCCCTCCCCTTCCTCCTCCCTATCGCCCCTTTCTGTCGCCCTCCCCTCTTCCCCTCCCCCTCCCTCTCCTCCTCTCTATCACCCTCCACCTCCCTCTTCTCCTCCTGTACCCCTTCCCTCCACCTCCCCTCCACCTCCCCTCTCCCCTCTCTCCTCCTTTCATCAACACTGACTATAAACCCTTCTTCAGTTTCCCTTCTTTTCTCCCCTTTACCCTTCCCCATTCCCTCCATTTTTCTTTCCCCCATTAGTTTCTTATCTCCCTCCTCCCTCGCTGCTTTCCCTACTCTCCCGATTACCCATGACCAATTACCCATTACCCATTACCCATTACCCATTACTCATTACCCTATTTACTACCTCACCCATTCCTATTACTATTATGAGGATTTTTCCCCCTTCTCAGTCCCCTCTTCTCTCTCCCCTTCCCCTTCATCTCCCCCTCCATAACCCCTTCCCCTACAACCCCTAACCCCCTCTCTCCTCTCTCTTCCCTTCCTCTCTCCTCTCTCCACTCTCCCTTTCCTCTTTCCCTCCCCATACCCATCTCCTCTAATCCCCCCACCCCCAAACTCTCTCACTCTCTCTCTCTCCCTCTTTCCTCCCAACCCTTTCCTACACCTCCCCCAGCCCCTTCCTTCCTCCCCCCTCTCCCCAGCGCCTCCCCCTCTGTCTCCCCCCTTTACTTCCTCCCCCTTACTCTCCCCTTTCCTTCCTCCTTCACGGCCGGCTGAACTATTTACCCCTTTCACCACCCCTTCCATTGTTAAGCTGGTGGTGGTAAAATGGAGGAGGAGGAGGAGATAGAGGAGGAGGAGGAGAAAGAGGAGGAGGACAAGGGGAAGGAGAAAGAGGAACAAGAGGAGGAGTAGGGGGCAGAGGAGGAGAAAGAGAAAGGAGAGGAGGAGGAGGAATGGAAGGAGAAAGAGGAATAGGAGGAGGAGGGGGATGAGGAGATAGAGGAGGAGGAGGAGAAAGAGGAGGAGGACGAGGGGAAGGAGAAAGAGGAGCAAGAGGAGGAGTAGGGGACAGAGGAGGAGAAAGAGAAAGAAGAGGAAGAGGAGGAATGGAAGGAGAAAGAGGAACAGGAGGAGGAGGGGGAGGAGGAAGGGAGGAGAGGGAAGAGGAGGATAAGGAGGAAGAGAAGAAGGAGAAGGGGAAAGGGAGGAGGGGAGGAGGAAGAAAAGGAGGAGGAGGAAGAGGAGGAAGAGGAGGAAGAGGAGGAGGAGGAGAAGGAGGAGGAGGGCAAATGGAAGATAGTAAAACCTGCTAGAAAAATAAACATTTTGAAACTAAAAAGAGAAGCTAAGAGGAACGTAACAAGAAGAGAAAATAGAGAAAATAAAAGTTGCGAGTCAGTGGTGGGGGAGGCAGAAGAGGAGGAAGAGGAGGAAGAGATGAAGTGAAGAGGTGCTAGTAAAAGAAGAGACTACTATTTGCTATACGTCTTCTACACCGTACTCTATGTTTCCTTATTTTCTTGACACACACACACACACACACACACACACACACACACACACACACACACACACACACACACACACACACACACACACACACACACACACACACACACATACATACGAACATATGCATACATATATATATATAAATATATATATATATATGTATGTATATACATATATATATATACATAGATATATATAGATATATATGTGTGTGTGTGTATATACATATGTATGTATATATATATATATATATATATATATATATATATATATATATACATATATATATATATGTGTGTATATATGTATACAAAAAAACGCACGAATAATTCAGAAGCCTTAGGTTCCTCGTCTGGCAGCTCTTCAGTCTCGCGAGCCAATTCGATAAACACTCATGAATTCATCAGTAAGAACTTAAGACAGTTAGTGGCGAAATATTGGCCTCAGCTGTTATTTTGCATACGCCTCTTCGGCTGGAGAGGCCTTCCTTGGCCAAAGAGTCTGCATCTTCTTTTGTCTTCCGGAAGCTTCTGGTCTTTGGCTTTTGGGAGCTTCTGAGACCCCCTCCTCTCCCCCAAGGTTCCTCCCCCTCCCCCCGAGCTCCCTCCTTCACCCTCTCCCACCATCTCCCACCCTCTTCCCCTCTCTCGAGATCCCTCCCCCTCCCCCGCCCCCCCGACCCTGAGAGCCATTTTCCGTTCGGGTGACTTCCTTTTGCAGTCTTCTTTTATTATTTTTGCAGAGGAACATTCTCATGAAATATTTCATCTTAATATTTCCTCAGCTCGAGGTGTGAGATGATGCGAACCTCCCTTTTTTGTGGTTATTTTTGGGTCTGTATGGAATTTAGTATTTTGGCCTGCAGATGTATACATCACACACGCACACACACACACACACACACACACACGCACGCACACACACACACACACACACACACACACACACACACACACACACACACACACACACACACACACACACACACACACACACACACACACACACACACACACACACACACACACACACACACACACACACACACACAACATACACAAAAACAAACAAACACACACACAAACACACAAATAAAGTAACCATACACATTTATATGTATACATGAATATATGTACATGTATATGTATATATGTATATGTATATGTATATGTATATGTATATGTATACGTATATGTATTCGTATATGTACATGTTTATGTATATATACATGTATGTATATAATATATATGTGTATGAATATGCATATACATATATATGTATATATATATATTATATATATATATATATACATATATATATATATATATATATACATGTGTGTGTGTGTGTGTGTGTGTGTGTGTGTGTGTGTGTTGTCTGTTTGTATGTGTGTGTGTGTGTGTGTATCACTTGGCAAGGGCCTTATATATATATGTGTATATATAAATATATATATATATATATATATATATATATATATACATATATATATATATACAAGTTATATATATATATAAATGCACATGTACATGTACCAATGATAATGCAGTAACTTCCTCCCTTCGCCGAATGAAAATGCAGTAGCGATAGATAGATTGCAAGACTTTTTATTTCTTAGATTAATTATTCAAGGTCCAAATGTGTCCATACTATATGTACATGTACATAGCCCTCAGTGTGAATACGCAGGGTTGACACTCAACACTGAGGAGGAAGGGGGCATTGTTGCTTTGGACCAATTAGAAAATTTGCTTGTTGGCCACATTTCTTCTCAACTTTGATTATGGTAAAAATCATGCAATTCTATTCAGCTTAATGGACTTAACTTATGTAATGTGCATTGGTGTGCTTAGATCATCTTTTTGGACAGTGTTGGGGTTCAGTGGGGAAAATTCAAACTTTTGATGCTCAGTTTTTTTTTTTATATATATCTGCAGGAATACCTCTGTACTCAAAATTGTCCTAAAATTAAAATTAACAAAAAGAACTGACGTCAGACGGAATGAAATGAGCGAAGTTATCCATCAGAATCAAAAGAAATAGTTTGGCGTGAAACCGTACTTTAACCATTCTATTACGATCAACACCAAAATTTTTCGTTCAACTCAGGTAATATCATTTAAGGTAATCTTGCGAATATTTTTGAAGCAGAACGAAAGTTATCCACTAATTTCGATGATTGTTTTACATCGACGTACATAGTCCGATCTTCATATTTTTTCAGTCTAAGCAAACCAATATTCATAAACAAAATTTAATCAAGATAAATGAAAAAATATATACAAATATAAAAATGAAATTATAATTTGGATAATTATTGTCGAAAAAATCAGAAAAGCTAAAATTTAATGAAGAAATTATTTAAGATTCAGTTGCCAAGTGCCACCATATCGCTTCGTTGTAATGTTTACAGTCAGTGTGGATTTCAGTTTTTGTGAGGTGAACGTAGTCATTTAAAAAAGAATGTTTTTCGATCTTGAAAATTATACTCAGAATGACTCATTTGTGATTTTAATTAGTGAAAATTTATGTGTAATTTTAACCAATTAAAAGTGATGTGTGATTATAATAAATGAAAATTAATGTGTGATCTTGATTAGTGAAAATTAATATGTGATTTTGATTAGTGAAATCCTAATTCTCAAATTGAAATTGATGTGTGATTTTAATTAATGAAAATTGATGTGTGATTTTAATTAATGAAAATTAATGTGTGATTTTGATTAATGAAAATTAATGCGTGATTTTAATTAGTGAAATTTGTGATCAGAAACAGCAAAACATGAATCGATGTGATAATCAACTGGAAAGTATATACGACAGTAGACGAGGTAAGTAGATATGGTGCAGAATAGTGTTACAATATTAACCATATTTTCTTGTCATCAATAACATATTCACGTTGTTGCTTAATACAGCAGTTATTTTTTTTATCTGTTACTTATAGAAACCTTAATCAAATGCGTTATTTTAGTATCACATGTTTAGGGTGGATACACAGGATTATGGTTCTCATATTCACTTGATATACAGCCGTTATTTGCGATGTTGTGTGGGTTTGAACTCCACAGTTTTGTTTACACATGTAACAATGATATACATGATTTTCATTATTGAGTACTATGAATAATAAACAAGCAAACTATCACTTGAAAAAAGAACGAAAGAAAGGAATATATATATGATACAATTTTAGAAATGTACTCCTAAACGATATATAAATAGAAAATTAAATGTAAATTTTGTAATTTGTAATAACGGGGTGGTGAGGGGGAAAGCGGGGTTTTCGGCTGGGGAAGCACAAATTAGGGCCGAAATTTGAATAAAACACACAAAAAACGCCAGAAAAAAAAATGTTTTGTGGAAGTTAACCTAACCTAACGTAACCTAACTTAACCTAGCATTACCTCACCAAACCTCATGTAACCTAACCTAACTAAACCTAACCAAACATAACCAACTTTACCTTTTATGGGGTATGCATTTACAGCAGGAAAAACCGTGTTTTGTGGAAGTTAACCTAGCCTAACCTAAAGTAACGTAACGTAACGTAACGTAACCTAACCTAACCTAAACCTAACCTAACATTACCTAACCAAACTTATGTAACCTAACTTACCCTTACCTAACCAAACATAACCAAACTTTATCTTTTATGGGGTATACATTTATAGCAGGAAAAACCGTGTTTTGTGGAAGTTAACCTAACCTAACGTAACCTAACTTAACCTAGCATTACCTCACCAAACCTCATGTAACCTAACCTAACTAAACCTAACCAAACATTACCTAACCAAACATAACCAAACTTCACCTTTTATGGGGCATGCATTTACTAACTGGGGAGAGGGGCTAAGCCCCCCCCCCAGAACCCCCTTACAATCGTGATTAGGATTGGTCTTTTGTTTTAAGAGCTTTTAAGAGCTATTGTACTTGACAAAAAGACTGCTTTTAGCAAGTTTTCGTTGTTGATTTTTGACAAAAAAGAAAAATCATACATTACGTTCATGTATCTTAATTTACAAAACTAGTATTCAAGTTTCTATAGATATATCGCTTAATTGTATAATTCTAAAATATATGTATGTATTCATTTATCAAGATGCTAGGCTTTTGTGTGGGGTTTGAGAGTTGGTCCCTGATATAGATTAATTTTGTTTCAAAATATGAAGTGTAAATTGAAGAACATGATTTACAATCGCAAGAAAAAATTTAAACAAATCCTGGACGTGTTTTTATCTTTTATATCTTATATTTATAATCATATTTATATTTATGTTTATATTTATATTTATATTTATATTTATATTTATATATATATATATGTTTATGTTTATATCTATATTCTTATTTTTATTTATATTTATATTTATATTTATATTTATATTTATATTTATATTTATATTTATATTTATATTTATATTTATATTTATATTTATATTTATATATATATTTATGTTTATGTTTATATTTGTATTTGTATTTATATTCATATTTATATTCATATTCATATCTATATTTATATTTATATAATTTTATATTTTTCTTTTATACAAGTTCCTCAACGCTTTCCTCGTTCTCCTTTTCTTTGTCCTCCTTCTTTTCTTTGCCCTCTCCCACCTCCTCCTCCTCCTCCTCCTCCCTCCTCCTCCTCCTCCTCCTCCCTCCTCCTCCTCCTCCTCCTCCTCCTCCTCCTCCTCCTCCCTCCTCCTCCATCCCTTTCCATCCCCTTCCATCCCCTTCCATCCCCTTCCATCCTCTTCAACCATCCTTCTCCTTCTCCCTCCTCCTGATTCTCCTTCTTCTTCCTCCTCCTTCTCTCCTCCTTTCCTCCTCGTTCTTCCTGTCCGCACAGACGATCTCCTCATTCACAAGATAAGTTTCTTTTGTGTTTTAGAAGTGGTTCGGACCGATCTTGGGGGGAGGGGGGAGGGGGACAGTAGGTAATGGGTGGGGAGAACCTAGGTCTAGGTAGAGATGGGGGAAGTTAGGGGGGATGTGGATGGGGGAAGGGGAGAGGGAGAGTAGAGAATGGATGGGGGGAGGTTAAGTCGAGGTAGAGATTGGGAGAGAGTTAGGGAGAGATGGGGGAGGTAGGGAGGGGAGGGGGACAGTAGGTAATTGGAAGGGGGAACCTAGGTCGAGGTAGAGATGGGGGAGTTAGGGGGGATGTGGATGGGGGAAGGGGAGAGGGAGAGTAGATAATGGGTGGGAGGAGTCTAGGTTGAAGCAGAGATTGGGGAGGGTTGGGGGATGTGTGAGCGATAGGTAGGGGGGAAGGTGGGAGGGGAAGAGTAGGTAATTGGAAGGGGGGGATCCTAGGTCGAGGTAGGGAATGGGGGGAGTTAAGGAGGATGTGGATGGGTGGAAAGGGCGAGGGGGAGAGTTGATGATGGGTGGGGGGAAGTCTAGGTTGGAGGTTAGGGGGTAGAGTTAGGGGGAGCTAGGGAGGGGGAAAGGGGAGAGTAGGTTAATAAGAAGGGGGGAGTATAGGTCGAGATAGTAGATGGAGGATTATTGGGGGAGATAAAGTAGAATAGGGTTAATGGGAAGGGGATGGGTTAGGTCAAGGTAAAAGCTGGGGGTGCATGGGAAAGGTGGGAAATGAGGTAATGGGATGTGGGGAGCATAGGTCGAGGTAGAAAGGGGGGTGAAATGGGGGAGAGAGGGGGTGGATGGGGGTGAGGATCTTGTGTGTAATAGAAGTCTTGGTAATTGTCTAAGTCTGGCCCCGACCCAATGGGCAGGCAGGCATTCTTCTGCGGTAACCCTTCTCCACTCCCCCCTTTTCCCCCTTCTCCGGAGCCCACCTTCTTCCCCTCCCCCTTTCCCCATGCTTCCCTGGAGGACCCCATTCCCCCTTCTCCCCCTCCCTCTTCTTTCCTTCTGGAAGGACCACCCCGACCCTTCCCCATTGTTCATCTCCCCCTTCCCCCTTTCACACTTCTCCCACTCCTCCCAACTCCCCTTCCCCCTTCTTCCCTCTCTCCTCCCCCTGCTTATTTTTTAAACCTTCCCCGTTCTTCCCCTCCCCTTCCCCTTCCTCCCCTCCCCAATTTCCCCTTCTCCCCCTCCCCATTTCCCCTCCCCCTTCCTACCTTCTCCCCCTCTTCCCAACTTCTCCCACTCTCCCATTCTCCCTTCCCCCCTCCCCCTTCCCACCTCTCCCCTCCTCTTCCCACCTCTCCTCCTCCCACATGTCCCCCTTCTCCCCCTTCTCCACTCCCTCCTCCTTTCCCTTCGCCCCCTCCCCTTCCCCCTACTCCCCCTCCCCATTTCTCCCCCCCCTCGCGTTCCCCCCATTACTCCCCCTCTTCCCCCTCCCCCCAATTCTGAGAAAATTGTCTTATGCTGATGGAATATTAAGTTATATATGATCTATTTCTATACATTATTTTTTGAGTCGTTTGATTTTTTTCGGGCGATTTCTTGCTGAAAAAATAAGATGAAATCACAAGAATTTTTTTTTTCAGCTGTTTTATGAGTGATTTTCATTATTATTATTTTTTCTTTCTCTACTGGGTAATGTTTAAGATTCAGTTAATTTGGTTCCTATATTTGTCTATTCATTCTATTCATAATTTGCTTATCTATTTATCTATTGTTATAATGATTTGTTTATGTTTTTGTTTTGTCTAAATTTATTTATCTAATTTTATATAGTTATTTATCTATTTGTTAATTAATTGATTATTTTTCGTTTGATTTATCAATTCACTCTATTTATTTATTCATTAATTGATCTATTTATTAATTTTCTTATTTACTGATTTATTGCTACCTGGAATCAACGTTTTCCTTCATTCATTTAACGTTTCTATCGGCACGGTCTTATGGGACTTTCGTTTTTTAACGAAATCGATTAATCATTAATCAATTATAATCTAATTCTAACTATAAATATCATAATAATGTATATATTGATAGAGATATTAATGTAATTGATTATGAATACCCTAAATATATACACCAAACTTAAGCATTTGTGTTTCACTTTTTATTTTCTTATAGCGATTCTCTTCTTTCTTGAAAATTTTCTTAGGCCCGAAACGTTTCTACACCGCCATCAAAACATCTCTACATTATAAACGTTTCTCCCTACGCTTCCGCTCAAACTTAAACGTTTCTGCTCAACCGTTTAGCCTCTTCTCCCTCTCTATAACGTTTACTCCTTATTTCAAAAGTGTCTCATCAACGTTTCCTAACGTTTTCCAGCCCTAACACCCCCTAAGTCTCAGAGTCCAGCACCCCCTAACTAATATTCTACCGATGATGATTCCATGATATGGTTTTTAAACGTTACAACCCCCCCCCCCCCCCCCCTATGTGGAGGCTAGGATGGTATCCCCTTACGGAGGACTTTTGTACCGTGGGATTTTGATTATAAACCATGCCCTTGGTTTCAACTTGGCCGGTGGCAGGGTTCGAACCACCATCCCCTCGACCTTCCGCCATAAATCTGCTCGGCCAGCGAGCTTCCTAATATCTTTATTACCAGTGCCGGCCGATCAAGGAAGTTGACGCACGCTTGCCTACGGTGGGCTTATGGGAACCATTACCTACCGCGAACGTCCGAAGGGATGGCGGTTCGAACCCTTGCATCCGGACAAAGTTGAAACCAAGGGTATGGTTCATTAAATTCGATGTCCAGTGTTGCACACGCGCGCACACGGAAGCATACTAGAGCAAGTAGAACTTCAATGTCTTTCCGACCAATTCTCAAGATATTCTTCATTATCACGAATCCTCCCAGGCGGATAGGTCTATTGTCCCTAAGTGACCAAAGGACCTAGCTTTAAAAACCAACACACACGAACAGAACAATAGTCCTTGCCGCATATTCGGGTCAGGACGCCCGAAAACATCTTGCTTCAACGAAAGATGCCGCTAGCGTATCCCCGAAACTCCGGGACACCATGCACCTCGCGTCTGTCGTCGATCCACTTCAACCGATTTTTTTTTTTTTTTTTTTTTTTTTTTTAGCAACATTTGTAAATATGTAAAATCTGGCAACTTCCTGAGTCTCTCTTGGAGCGTTTGCATTGTATATGTAAAAAGGGGGAGCAGTGAGCTGTCTGGAAACATTAAAGAATAATTAAGACTCTGTATATTGGACTTTAATTACCAATGTATTGGTAAAAAACAACTCTATTTTTTACGCAACAAATACCTCTGTAAGGGGCACCATCCTAGCCTGCAAATAAGGGGATTTCGTGACAAAAAAAAAAAAAAAAAAAAAGGAAAGTGTATATATGTATGTATTGTATGTATGTAAGTAATGTATGTATGTATGTATGTATGTATGTATGTATGAATTCTTCCTAGCACCCAAAGTATTGACTTCAGCACCCCCTAGAATTAACTTCAGCATCCTGGGCTGGGAAACATTTCTCTAAATGTCAAAAATCTCACTCTTAAATGACTTAAACGTTTGAAAGCTTTGTGTCAACTTTTTATTCCTCTTCACGCTTTTGACGTTTTCCATCGACTTCACGTTTTCTTGTTCCTCCACGTCCAACACCTCTTCCTCCTCCGTCCTCCTCCTCCTCGTCCTTTTCCTCTTCTCTCTTACTCCTGTTCCTCCTCCAGCTTCTCCTCGCTTGTCCTCAGCATTATCATCACCTTTCCCTTCCTCTTTTTCTCTTTTCTTCTTCTTCTTCCTCTTCCCTTTCTCTGTTCTTCTTCTTTCTTTCTCTTCTTCCTCTTCCTCTTTCCTCTTCTTCCTCTTCCTCTTCTCCTTATTTTCTTCCTCCTCCTCTTTCTTAACCTCCTCCTTTTTCTCTTCCTCTTCTTCCTCTTTTTTTTTTACCTCTGCCTCTTCCTATTCCTCCAGATGATGGCAACGGCGAACGTTAAGAGAGGTTATTATCGTGTCGTTTGGAGGTGTTGCTCGGGGGAGTTCGAGATATCTTGCATGCAACAAACGTCGTTAGGCCACTCTTCTGAAGGATACCAGCCTATGTACGTTTGTGTGCGTGTGTGTGTGTGTGTGTTTGTGCTGCTGTGTGTGTGTGTTGTGTGTGTGTGTGTGTGTGTGTGTTGTGTGTGTATGTGTGTGTATGTGTGTGTGTATGTGTCTGACCGTATGTTTGTTTGCATACGAGTGTGTGTACGCATTTGTGTTTGCTTGTGTTTGTGGATGTATACGCACACACACATGGACACACTCACCACATAATAAAGTACACACACACACACACACACACACCCACACGCAGCACACACACACACACATACACGCACACACACACACACACACACACACACACACGCACACACACACACACACACACACACACACACACACACACACACACACACACACACACACACACCACACAACACACACACACACAGTGAGAATGGTTACTCATGAAAATATAAGAAAACGAAACAAGGCCTTTTCCAGGACCTTGGTATGAAGATACACACCACAAATGTTGGGAATAATGGCAGCCTGGGAAATCTCATTAAATAAAATGAAATAGACTTAATTGTATCATGAGCAATTAGAGGGGTTTAGGGACGGTCTAACGGTGATGTGTGAACGTGTGAACGGGGTATTTGGGGGGTTTATCCAAACGTGTTCGACAACCAAATACCCCGTTCACACGCTCACACCATCACTTTAAAACACGTGGTCTGTCGACCGCGTTCGACGGAATCGTTGTAGACCCGTGAATTTGTCCATCGAATTTCGTAGATTATAACGGGGAAAGAGGAACTGGAGGTTTTGGTGGAGAGAGGATTGGTGATGATCCTCTATCGCGAGGGGTAGTGTGAGCTTGCGAAGGAAGCAGTCTCTACGCACAACGGCCACGGGGGGGACTCTTTTGTGTATGATCGTGGGCGGGGAGTTGAGGGGTGTGTCGTGTGCGTTGTTGTAAGGTCACAGCATTACCCATAGATAGGATATATACGAGCCCTGAGAACTCTTCATCCGGGTAGGGAAATAGCTGTAAATCACGAGTCCAACACGTGATCCCAAGACCATGGGCGAATCATTGCATACACACAACACACACACACACACACACACACACACACACACACATCACACACTCACAACACACACTCACACCACACACACACACACGTACTCGATGGCCCGGTTGGTAGTGTCCCTGAATGTGTGTCTACGGCGGTTCGGGTTCGATGCCTGACAGGGACTGATAATAATTTCAGTATCACTGCGGGTTTCGAGTCATTACACCAATTATGGAGGGGCGTGGGAGTTAGGGGGTGTGTGTGCGTGTAGCGAAGGTCACAGCATTTACTTAGGTCGATCATACGATGCTCTGAGCTCTCTGCCGGGGGAGGGAATTAGCCTGTCGATCACTGAGAGTCTACACGTGAACCAAAGACTTAAGACGAATACACACCTTACACAACACCACACACACACATCACAAACACACACACACACACACACACAATCTCACACACACACACACACATATTTTATATATATATATATATATGTTATATATGTGTCCGGTGTGTGTGTGTGTGTGTGTGTGTGAGTGTGTGTGTGTGTGTTGTGCTGTGTGTGTATGGTACATGTGTGTATGCATACATAATGTATACACATAATCATTCATACTAATTACATAGTTATATATATATCATAGGTTATATCGATTGTATTACATATACACGTAGTTAAACCCACTTTTCAAACGAATCGCCTTCGTTTCAAAATACATCAGACAACCTTTCTATTGGTGTATCATCATTGAAGTGAGGGCAACTTATTTCAGGTTTTCTTTAAGCTTTACTTCGGATCTGAGCACAGTCCCGCATCGCACCTCTGCGCCTGTTTCTCGGCCTTCAAAATAGCACCATCAAAGCTCATTTAGTCAAAGTTTGTGGCGTTTGTGACGAACACACTAAGCCCATTCCAAGCCTCCTTAAACAGCTTGCATCTCCCATCTTGGTGTATTCTGGTCACTTCTGAATCGCCTCTATATAGAGATGTATACTGTTAATGTGGTCTTTGAGTTTTATTTTTATGTTGTATTAAGTTTTATTTTGTTTCTATTGACTATCTTATTTTTTTTCTGTAATGCATCTTCGCTTTCTCTTTCATCTGCTTTGTCTCTGATTATAGAATTCTCGTTCATTTTCTGCTCTTCTTCGAGTCGAAGATGCTTTTCTTTTTTCTTCAGTATAATCTTTTCTTCTCATTGGCAATACTCTTTCTTCTCCTTTTTTTTACTTTACTTTATGGACATCAGCATATCACTCTCCTCTTTCTCGCTCTTCTCCCTCTCAGGCGATGTTTTCTTTCTCCTTCCCTCGTTCTTTCCTCCTCTATTTCTTCCTCCTTCTCCTGTCCTTTTTCCTCTTTCTCTCTCTTTCACTTCTTTTCGATTCCTATCCACTTTTCCTTTTTCTTTCTTAGCCTCCTTTCACTCCCCACTTCTTTCCTTCTCCTTTTTTCTTGTTTTTTTCCTCCCTCCTTTCTACCTATCTCCGCCTCCTTCCCTCTTCTCCTCCTCCTGTCTTCCTGCCCTTCCTCTTCCTTCACCTCCTGTCCCTCACTCCTTTCCTCACCTCATCCTCTTCCTTCCTCCTTCTCCACTCCCTCCTCTCCCCCATTCCTTCTCCTCCACTCTCCTCCTCCCCCCTCTTCCTCCACCTTTCCTTCCTCCCCGAACCTCCTCCTCCTCCTCTTCTTCCCCTCTCCTCCTTTTCCACCTACTACTCCTTTCCCTCCTCCTCTCCTACCCTCCTCCACCCTTCCTCTCCTTTTCTACCACTCTCCGCCTCCTCTCCTCCATTTCCACCTCTTCCTCTCCTCCTCCTCTTCTCCTCATTCCTTATCCTCCTCCTCCTTCTTCCTCTCCTCTCTCCTCTCCTCCTCCTCTCCTCCTCCCTCTTCCTACTCTTCCTCTCCTTCCTATCTTCATATTTTTTTCTCATTCTTCTTTCTCCTCTCCTGCTCTTCATCCTGTCCTTTTTCCTCCTCCCTCTCCTCTTCCTTTCCCTTCATCCTCCTTCCTCTGTTTTCCTCCTCTCTTCCTCTTCTCTCCTCCTCCTCTCCTCCTCCTCCAGCTTCCTTTCTTCCCTCTTTCATATCTCTTGTACTTTTCTCCTCCTCCTCCTCTCTCCTCCTCCTCCTCCTCCTCCTCCTCCTCCCCTCTTCTCCTCTTCTCCTCCTCCTCCTCCTACTTCTCTCCTCCGCCTGTTCCTCCTCCTCCTCCTCCTCCTCCACCATCTCATCTTCTCCCCTCCCCTCCTCCCCTCTTCCTCCTTCTCTTTCTGCACAACTTCCTCCTCCACCTCCTCCCTTTTCAGCCTCTTCCCACTCCCTTTATAGTCTCCTCCTCTCCCTCCACCTCCTCTCCTCCTTGTATCCTCCTCCTTTTCCTCCTCCTTTGTCTTTTTCTTCTCCTTCTCCTCCTCCGCCTCCTCTTCCTCATACTCCTCTCTCCTTCTCCTCCTCCTCCTCCTCCTCCTCCTCCTCCTTTTCCTTTGTTTACAACATCGTCACTTGTGCGGTTTCCGTTTCTTGGCCTAACGGCGAGAAGGCGCATTAGCGTCCTAAACTTTTACCACTAATGGCGACGCCTCCACCACCAGAGGAGGCGA
>NC_134779.1:58276524-58284024 GCF_046742065.1 Oratosquilla oratoria
CTAAGATCATGATCACACATACACACACAATCACTGTATAAAATTGTGTCATTACAAATCTTTTAATTCAGCATATTCATTCTTCTATCTTAACACTTTCCAAAACACAAATTGAATATATTTCGTTAATTTGCATTTTCAGAAATAAGACACTAATACCAGGGTCAACTAACCTTTGCCCTATATGCTTGGAGAGCATATAGGAATGAAATCGAGTCCCAACCTATGACAATGGATGTAACAAATTACGAGTCACCTTTGCCCTATATACTAAGATGTATTGGCTATTGGTCATCACCTAAGCTTTCTCCACCTCTCTCCACTTCAATCCAACTCACTCCACTTCCTTCCAACTCCTTTCCACTTCCTCCGGCTCCCTCCACAGGCCTCCTAACCCCCTTCTCTTTCCACCTCCCTTCACCTCGCTCCACATCCTTCCACCTCTATCCACTCCCCTCCCAAGACCTCCCTCCAATCCCTCCCTAGACGACATCTTATCCCAACTCCCTCCACATCCCTCCAACTCCCTCCAACTCCCTCTGAATCACTCCACCTCCCTCTATTAGTCTCCATCTCCCTCCACCTCCCTCAAACTCTCTCCGCCTCCCTCCACATCCCTCTAACTCACTCCACATCCCTCCAACTCCCTCCAACTCTCTCCAATTCCCTCTAAATCACTCCACCTCCCTCTAATTGCCTCCATCTCTCTCCATCTCCCTCCATGTTCCTCCACCTCCCTCCTCATCCATCCACATCCTCTTTCTACCTCCAACACCATTCCAAAAACCTCCTTCTCCCTCCACACCCCTCCAATCCCCTCTATATCCCTCCAATACCTCCCAAATACCTCTCTTTCCTTCCACATCCCTCAAGATCCCTCCACCTCCCTCCACTTCCCTCTAACTCCCTCTCAAAGCCCTCTCTCTCTCCCTCCACATTCCTCCAATTTCATCCACCTACCTCCGACTCCCTCTCAAACCCTCTCTCCCTCCACGTCCCTCCATCTCACTCCACCTACTTCCACATCCCTCCACCTCCCTCCAACTCCCTCTAACTCCCTCTCAAAGCCCTCTACTCTCTCTCCCTCCACCCCCTCCAGTTCCCTCCAACTCCCTCCACATACCTCCATTTTCCTCCACCTCCCCTCCGACTCCCTCTTAAAACCCTCTCATTCCATATCCCTCCAGTTCCCTCCAACACCCTCCCAAAGCCCTCTCTCTTCCTCCACCTCCCTCCACATCCCTCCACCTCTCTCCAACTCCCTCCCAAAGCCCTCTCTCTCCTTCCACATCCCTCCAGTTCCCTCCAACACCCTCCCAAAGCCCTCTTTTTTCCTCCACATCCCTCCACCTCTCTCCAACTCCCTCCCAAAGCCCTCTCTCTCCTTCCACATCCCTCCAGTTCCCTCCAACACCCTCCCAAAGCCCTCTTTTTTCCTCCACCTCCCTCCACATCCCTCCACCTCTCTCCAACACCCTCCCAAAGCCCTCTTTTTTCCTCCACCTCCCTCCACATCCCTCCACCTCTCTCCAACTCCCTCCCAAAGCCCCTCCCACCGACTGCCTCCCCTGCAAGACACGCGTGTTCAAATTCATCTCTTTAGGAGTCACAGTATTCACGTCATCACCATAAAGAAAAAGACGAAAGGTTGAGGACCCTCTTCTTCGAATTGGATTTTTTCTTTTTCACTTTTTTTTTTCTCTCTTTCTCTTCTTCAAGCGTCCCCATCATGAACCCATTCTTCAGCCATCTTCTTCCTCTTGTCTTCGTTCTGACTTCTCTGATGGTGGGTGGGTGGGGGTGGAGGGTCCACGTACTTACATTATCTCCTCAAGTCAAATAACATATTCGAATTTTGGATTCTGGACCTCGCCAGGCGATTTTATTCAACTAAGGGGAATAACAAAGGACAGGGAGTTATAAGTGTAGGCCTTATGGTCTCTTGCAGTCTCCTTCATTCTTATGTTCTTATGTAATAGCTTCAGTTGAGTCTTTGACTTCTGTTGAGGATTTTGAGTTGTGTTCAGGTTTGTCACCATATGATCTTATTCAGCTAAGGGGACGGACAGACGCGCGCACATATACACACACACACACATACACACACACACACACACACACACACACACACACACACACACACACACACACACACACACACACACACACACACACACACACACACACACACACACACACACACACACACACACACACACACACACACACACACACACACACACACACACACACACACACCGGTGAGGGATTAAGACAGTCACGACTAAAATTTGAAGATCTTCGTCAGTTTTAATTAGATTGACGGCAAACTATTTGATTCATTTGATGAGGAACCTGTAAAATATAAAAATAGATAAATAAATGAATAATATAAATAGGTAAATAAGTAAATGAATAAATAGATAAATAAATAAATAAATAAATAAATAAATAATAAATGAATAAATAGATAAATAAATAAATAGATAAACGAATAATCCCTGAAGATCCCTAACTCGCTTTTAAATATCTTATTGTAACTATCATCAGATGATTTAATCTAACTTAATTTGTATCTTGAAGCTTAAGAAAACCAAATATTTTTGTGGTTAAAGTGAGACTTAGATATTCAATTCAAGCTACAACCAGACGATTTTATTCAGCCTTGGGTGGCCAAACGGGCCCGATCACTTGCTGAGAATGATGGTCTGTTACCTCATGACGGAGGAGAATGAGGTGAATCAGCCGTCGTACTTTAGATGTTGAGTAGACTTAACTCTCGAGGTCTTCACACGGTCCGCGTGAGCAACAAACGACTTTTTCATTTGAGTGACTTATGGAGTTGACGGGGGTGTAAGGGTGGTGAGGGGGCGAGGGGGAAGGGGGAGGGGGAAGGGGGGGAGGGGGGAAGGGGGGGTCTCTCCTACATACGGCCATATCCAAAGGAGAAGCAATTTTGGGAATCTGGTGTGTGAGCTAGACACCCCCCCTCCCCCTTCCCATCTCCTCCCCACCCCTCGTCTCCCCTCTCCCCCCCACTCCTCGTCTCCCCCTCTCTTCCCCCCCCCGTCCTTTTTTCTAACATAGGTGTATTTCTTTGTGTATTTGTGCATACTGGAGTATGTCTCTTTTTGTGCATATTAGTGGATTTTTTTTTGTATAAGACTTTTTCCCCTTCTTAAGTAAGAAAATATGTATATAATTTTGTAGATTTGAGTGTATATTTTGTTCCATTTTTCATTCTTCTTTATACGTATAGGTGTTTTGATTTCAATATGTGAGCGTAATTCTTTGTATAGGTATATCATTTTCTGTATTTTTTTCATAAATACGTATGTACTTCTTGTGTATGTGAGGGTAACTCATTTTGCAAAGGGTGTATTTCTTTCTATGTTAATTAATTTCTTCATAATTCTTCATCTACTTCCTTGTGTATATGCAGATTGATTCACTGTGCATACAGAAATATTAGCTATGCATATAATCAAGTCTTTTAGTACAAGAATTTATTTATGTATATGCTAAGCTATTTCCTTGTTTATTCATTTATTCATTTATCTATTTATTCACCTATTTACTTATTTTCTATTTATTTACTAACTTATCTATTTATTTATTTATATTTTTATTTGTATTTATATATTTGCTTACTTATTTATGTATCTATTCATCAATTTATTTATTCATCTACTCATCTATTCATTTCTTTCCCCGTCTATCTATCCATTTATTAATTATTTACTAATTTTCTTATTTACCTGTTTTATTTATATATTTATTTATATTTATATATTTGTTTACTTATTTATGTATCTATTCATCAATCTATTTATTCATCTACTCATCTATTTACTTTTTTACCCATCTATCTATCCATTTATTAATCATTCATCAATTTTCTTATTTACCTGTCTGCACATGCGGGTACGTCATTCTCCATTCATTTCGTCATATATACAAAAAATATTCATCTATTTATATAAACATATTTCTTTAACCGTACAGACATTTCTATATATGCAAATCGAACATAATTATATATTTCATATAACATAATCTATAATAGAATTACATATGATATAAATATGTATTAAATGAATATATAATGAAACATATAATAAAGTAAAATAGATCAATAAATATAAATATAAATATGTAAATAAAATATATAATAGTATAACTGAATAAAACAGATTTAACCATTTAAGCTTGGAGAGTTAATTCCACACGAAAGAATAAATAGCTTAACGCTAGCCAGAATAAAATCACTAAAAGGAGATTTTTTTTTTCAAAAGAACCAAGACTACGGTCTACTCTCAAATGAATAGATTCGTTTGACGATAAACATAATAAAACATTTAAAGCGAGGTACCAAGTCATTAGGGATAATTGCAAAAGCCCTTCTTTATCTTTGGGTTTCTCTTCTGAGGAGGATTACCAAGATAAGGGCTATACAACATGACGAAAAGAGAGATAAAGATAGAGAGAGAGAGAGAGAGAGAGAGAGAGAGAGAGAGAGAGAGAGAGAGAGAGAGAGAGAGAGAGAGAGAGAGAGAGAGAGAGAGAGAGAGAAAGAAAGAAAAAAAGAGAGAAAAAGAAATATAGAGGGAAAGAGAGAGAGAAAGAGAAAGAGAAAGAGAGAGAGAGAGAGAGAGAGAGAGAGAGAGAGAGAGAGAGAGAGAGAGAGAGAGAGAGAGAGAGAAATTTTCATTGAAGAGCGCAAAGAGAGAAATCTCCTACAATAGCCAGAATAGAATGTGTTATGTCTTCCACTGAGCTGGCCATCTGTTTATCAACAAGTTCATCATGTGTAATTCATGATTTATCATCTATCCTTTATCACTGGTCAACTATCACTTATCATTTATCACTTATCACCCATCATTTATCTCTTACCTCTTACAACTAATCATTATCATTTATCTTTTACCGTTTATCATTTATCATCTTTTATCATTTATCACTTATCATTTATTACTTATCACTTATCACTTATCATGTATCTATTATATCTTACAATTGATCATTATCATTTATCTTTTACCATTTATCATTTATCATCTTATATCACTTATCATTTATCACTTATAATCTATTACTTATCACTTATCATTTATCATTCATCTTTTACTATTTATCATTTATAATTTTTACTTACCATTTATCACTTATGATTGATCACTTATTATTGATCACTTATAATGTATCATTTGCAACCTATTATTTATCATTTGTCATTTGTCATGTATCATGTATCATATATAATTTATCATTTATCATTTATCATTTATTACTCATCATTTATCCTTTGTTACCATTTATCTTTTTCCTTTTTTCCTTTTTTTTTCATCTATCATTTGTCATTTATCATTTATTATCATCACTTATTCTGACCTTCACCGGTTGATGTTACACTCAACCCCCCTATACCTTCATCCTCGTTATCACCTGAAGAGTTTATTCAGCTAAGAGAAGCTCAAGTCATTCTCGAGGGTGGAAAAGTCCCCCTTCTTCTCTATCCTATCCTCCCCAGCGATACCATAGCTCAAGACTGTACTGAGCATGGGGGGTATAGGTTAGGGTAGGCCATAATAACAATAGCTTATAGTGGGGGGGGAGGCTGAGGGGGGGGAGACTACTACTCAAGTGACATGCTATAGCGTGTGGGGGGGAGTTAAATGGGGGGGAGATTGAGGGAGAGTGGGGGAGATGAAAGATTTTATAGCCCCTACGAGGAAAGGGTGGGGAATGGGAGGGGGGGATTGTGCGTTTGAAGTAGGGAATGGGGAGGGGGAGGGGGAGGGGGGAGAGGGGAAGGAGGGGACAGGAGGGAGGGAGTTGTAGTGAGAGGAAAGGGGGAGGGGTGGGGAGAAAAGAGAGGGGAAGGAGGGCAAAGGAGGGAGGGAGGGAGTTGGACTGGGAGAAAGAGGGGAGGGGTGGGGAGGAAAGGGGGTGAATGGGGAAGAAGGTGAAGGAAAGGAAAGGGGATGTAAGGGAGGAAAGGGAATATTAAGGGAGGGATAGGGAGGGGAGAGAAAGGGAGGAAAAAGAAAGAGAAGGAGGGTTGGGAGGGTGAGGGAAAGATTTGGAGGTGGAGGGAGGAGATATGGAGGGGGGAAGATGAGGTGGGAGAGGAAGGAGGGGGAGGAAGGAGGAAGAACTGGGAAAGTAGGGGAGGGAAGAAGAAGAGAATGGGGGAAGGAAGGAGGGGTCAGTGTCAAAGGATTTTATTCAGCGAAATGGTAGGCCTTGATTGAAAGGAGTTCCTCAATGTCCAGATCGACCAAAAGAACGAAAAGGTCTTCGTCAGTCCAAGAACGTCCAAGAACGATCTCAAAGAAGAGTCTGAAAAGAAAGCTTCAGTTCTCCTCGTATTCTTCGTCAAGCGATCTCGACGTCCATCCAGAGGCATACTACGACCTCCTCCTCCTCCTCTTCCTCCTCCTCCTCCTAGTCTTCCTCCTCCTCCTCCTCCTCCTTTTCCGCCGCTGGCTTCCGCCGTATACCACCGGAGCAAACCGTCCGGCTATTTAGTACTCCTCTGATGTACGTGACAGTACTCCTTTCTTCGTCTCCTTCTTGCACAATGCCGCCAAGAACATCACCAACGCCCCTTCGAGACCATAACCCGCCTCGTATTTTCCAAAAACCACAACAACCAAAAGACTCCTGGAGATGGAAATGTTCACAGCCTCCAGAAATATCTCATTTGTACAGTACTTTTTTTTCTTTTCTTTTTTTTCAAAGACGCCATCCCCGTTCCCAAAGTAGCCCCTATCCCCCCCCCTGGATCTCTTCCCCCCCCCCAAACCCCTCCCCTCCCTCCCCTCCTATCTATCCTAACACCCTTTCTTTGGACTTCCCTACTTGTACCATTTCCTTTTGAAAATACTCTCTATTCACTTTCCCCCACCATATCAATAAACACTACCACATCTCCCGAGCTCTCTACCCCTAAAGAAGTCCCCTCCCTTTCCTCGCACCCTTTCCTTGCATCTCCCCCCCCCCTCATACCCTTTCCATGGTCTTTTTCCCCCTACCACATCAACAAACACGGCCACTACCACCACCACTACCACCCCACGAAGCACCACGAAAAAGATCTCCAGGGAAGCCACAACAAGCAAAACGTTCTTGGTATGAAGACGTTCAGAGCATCCGAGAACATCATATCACACACAGACTCTCTGTCTCCTCCCATCAGCGTGAGGAGCGTTTTCCATATGCTTCAGTGCCCTTCGGTGGCATAACCAGAGAGGAGAGTGCTCATCCCTCCTTCCGGTACCCGTCGGCGAAGCCTCGGGAGCTCCTTGCAACGGCCGGGCCAGCGCCAAGGGGGAGCCGTGATGCAAGACTTCGACCATTTCAGACTTTTGAGATATTTAGCATGAAATGTGGTCTCCGCGATTTTTTTTTTCTTAATACATATACTTTCTCTTTCTTGTTAAACGCACCATACCAGAAGCAGACTGCCCTCATTCCTCCTCCCTTATGAAAAAA
>NC_134779.1:58289024-58306524 GCF_046742065.1 Oratosquilla oratoria
ACACATCCAAGGTTGTTTTTGTCTCGCATGATCTATGTGGAGACATGGGGAGGGGGGAGGGGGGAGGGGAGGGGGGAGGGGGAGGGGGAGGGGGAGGGGAGGGGGAGGAGTGACAGGAGTACAACAAGGAGAGGAGAGACGTCAAGAGGAAGGGGGAGGAGGAAGGGAGGAGTAGGGGAAGGAAGGAGGAAAGGAGGAAGAGAGGAAGGAGGGAGGAGGTTAGACGAGAGGAGAGAGAAGGAGGGGTGAGGAGAAGGAATAAGAAGGTGGAGGAAGAGGAAGAGGGAGGAGGGAGGAAGAGGTGGAAAGGGAGGAGGAGAAGGAGGAGGAGAGAGGAGGAGGGAGGAGGAGGAAGGATGAGGGTGGAGGTAGATGGAGGAGGAAAGACCAGAGGGAGGAGGAAGTGAAAGAGAAGGGATATGGAGGAGAAAGAGGAGGAGATAGAAGATGGTGGAGGCAGGAGGAGGAAAGGAAGAAGGAGGGAAGAGGAGGAGGGAGGAGGAGGAGGAGGAAGAAGAGGAAGAGGAAGAGGAGGAGGAGGAAGAGGAGGAGGAAGAGGAGGAGAAGGAAGAGGAGGAGGAGGAAGAGGAGGAGGAAGAGGAAGAGGAGGAGGAGGGAAGAGGAGCAGGAGGGAAGAGGAGGAGGGGAAGAGGAGGAGGGGAAGAGGAGGAGGAGGAGGAGGAGGAGGAGGAAGAGAAGGAGGAGGAAGCTGGAGGTGTAAAAAAGAGAAGTTAAGAAAAGGGCTTCTTTCTCTCGTGCAAGAATAAGCGCGAGACCGGGCGACTCCGGAGTGCACAGACAAAAAGCCCCCGAGGCCACAAGATGCCATCGGAGGAGGAGGTGGAGGAGCAGAGGGAGGAGGAGGAGGAGGAGGAAGAGAAGCAGGAGGAGGAGAAGGAAGAGGGAAGAGGAGGAGGAGGAGAGAGGAGAAAAAGGAAAAGGAAAAGGAGGGAGGAGGGAGAGGAGGAGGAAAAAAGAGGGAGAGTTGAAGCCGCGAGGTAACATTGGGGAAACAGGACAGAAAAAAAAAAAAGAGGGAGGGGGGGGGAAGGAGGGGACCGACCTCGGTAACGACGACAGTGGACAGTGTGGTGCCTGTCAGCAAGAGGACACTAACCATGAAGGTGAAGATTAAAAAAAAAAAAAAAAAAAAAAAAATCAAGAGCTGAAGTCCAGAAAATTTCGAGAAGAAAGATGATCAGGAATTTTCTGGACAAAAAACGTTAACGATTGTTCGTATAAATATTTTGGGAAATACAATGGTTTTTGGGGGTAGATACTAGATGAATATAGAAGGATTCTAAAAGAAAGATCACGAAAAATTCTTGGAGAATCCCAGCAAAGGAAACTGAGGAAAAGGTTTTTCGAAATACGATAACATACAAAAAAAAAAAAAGATTAAAGAATGCGATTCCAAAAACAACAAGAATAAAATATTTTGGGATATACGAAGGTTTTGGGGGTAGATACTAGATGAATATAGGATTCTGAAAGATAGGTCAGAAAAAATTCTTGAAGAATCTCAGCAAAGGAAACTTAGAAAAAGGTTTTTCGAAATACGATAACATGTATAGAAGAAAAACTTAAAGAATGTGATTAAAAAAACTTCAAGAATAAAGACCACAAACACTAAAAAATTAAATAAAAAAATAAAGACAAAAGAAGTAAGATCCAATGATAATTCATATAATTACTGATGAATATAAAAAATTTATGAAGTGACTATCATAGTTGAAAGAAGACTGAAACATTAACAAATCCCCTAAAACTAATGCATGTGAGAAAATGTCTAAAGAAGGATGATGTCTATATATATGTTTTGATAAAATAGCACTAAAGGCAATAAAGTATATATATATATATATATATATATATATATATATTATGTGTGTGTGTGTGTGTGTGTGTGTGTGTGTGTGTGTGTGTGTGTGTGTGTGTGTGTGTGTGTGTGTGTGTGTGTGTGTGTGTGTGTGTGTGTGTGTGTGTGTGTGTGTGTGTGTGTGTGTGTGTGTGATTCACCATGGTCTTGGATCTCGTGTTGGACTCGTGATCGACAGTTATTAACCTCCCGGATGAGAGCTCAGAGCTCATATATGACCGATCTATGGGTAATGTTATGACTTTACACGCACACACACACCCAACTCCCTGACCACGAAAATTAGAGTAACAACCCGCAGCGCAGCGATATTGAATTTATTTCAGTGTGTGTGTGTGTGTGTGTGTGTGTGTGTGTGTGTGTGTGTGTGTGTGTGTGTGTGTGTGTGTGTGTGTGTGTGTGTGTGTGTGTGTGTGTGTTTGTGTACATATCCCATGTACCAATGATTGTACCACTGTAATAAACTCATTCCTATTTGACATTTGGTTCTCTCACCAAAACAAGAGGTCTTCTACTGGTCTGCACAACCTTTGCCTCCACTACAACTACAAACTACTCCCAGATATGAACCACCCCATAGAGTTCTGATTACACGAAAGAATAAGAAAAAGAAATGAAAATAGAAAAAAATGAAAAAAATAAAAATAGATAAACATGTCAAAGAAAATGGAGGATAGTCAACGATCCGACTAACGATATCTTAAAAAGAATTAATAAAGAAAAGGAGAAAATAACAAAGAAGAAAAAGAAGAGAAACTTTGCAATGTAATGTGAAAGAGGAAATATTAGTCATCAGTTCAAAATAAGAATGAAAAGAAATAAGCCACTTATCAAAAATCTTTATTGATGAATAAAAAATACATAAATAATGCAATTAGATATATAACAAATTAAACTATAAATATATGAGCAAGTAAATGAATAACTTAATAAATAGATATATAAATAGGTAAGTAGATAAACTAATGAATAGGTACAGAAATAAATATGTGAATAAATAAATAGATAAGTATGTAAAAGGTTTGGTTAGGTCATGTTAGGTAAGGTCAGGTAAGGTCAGGTTTGGTTTGGTTTGGTTTAGTTGGTTTAGGCCAGGTTAGGTTAGATTAGATTAGGTTTGGTTTGGATAGTTTCGGTTAAGTTAGCTTAGCTTAGGTTTGATTAGGTTAGGTTTTGTTTGGTTAGGTTAGATTAGGTCAGGTTAGGTTAGGTTAGATTAGTTTAGCTTAGGTTTGGTTAGATTAAGTTAGGTTAGGTTAGGTTTGCTTAGTTTGGTTATGTTAGATTAGATTAGTTTAGCTTAGGTTTGGTTAGATTAAGTTAGGTTAGGTTAGGTTAGTTTTGCTTAGTTTTGGTTATGTTAGGTTAGCTTTGATTAAGATTGGTTTGGCTAGGTTTGGCTAGGTCTGGTAAAGCAACTCACAAAAGAATATTTCATTTGATACAAAAACCTAAAACCAGAAACTGGTTATATACCAACCAAGTGACTTTTCAACTAAAATCCCAAATTGCTGAACAGAAAACATATTGAATGAAAAAGCAAAGATGCTCCGATGCATGAAATTGAATCAAGACAAAAAAAAGAAAATCTGTAACCTGTTTGTGGAGAAGTTGGAACTCAAAAAAAAAAAAAAAAAAAAAAAAAAAAAAAAAAGGAAATGGACTCCAGGGTTACGAAAACTAATTCCAAAAATTGAAGAAAAAAAAAAAAAAAAAAAAAAACTCAAACTCACCCTATCTGCAAGCATGGTGCCTCTTACAAAAGACTTTATAGTATGGAACTTAATCAACCATACCCTTAGTTCAACTCGCCGGTGGCAGGTTTCGAACCATTATCACATTGCCCTTCACCGCTCGGGCATCGAACACCCCCAATCAAAAAATAAATAAATAAATGAATAATAAATAAAATAGATAATTAAATAAATGAATAAATGAATAAGTAAATAAATAGATAAATAAATAAATAAATAAATAAGAAAAGATAGCACAGAATAAGATAACATAAGATAAAATAAAATAGAATAATATCAAATGGGATAAAATCAAATCAAATAAAACAAAGTAAAATAGGATAAAGTAAAATAAGATAAGAAAAGATATAATGAATAAAAGAAATGAGATCCAATCGAAGAAAGCAAAACGGAAAAGTACGAATGAATGACGAATAACAAAGAAATAAGCTCAAAGAAAATAAAATTAAATACATTTAAAACAGAATATGATAATGCAAAGAAAATAACATAATGAAATAAAACGAAACAAATTAAAAAAATTACATACACCAGTCACTATTAACCTCGTCGTCATTATCGTCATTATCCTCGTCGTCGTCGTCAGCTATCATTAACTTCATCGTCTTTGTCTTAGAATTCATCATTGTCTTCGTCTTCGTCTTCATCTTTGTCTTCGTATTCTCCTCCTTTTCTTCTTTACTCCTCCCTCTTCCTCCTCCTTTTCTTCTTTACTCCTCCCTCTTCCTCCTCCTTTTCTCCTCCTCCTCACCTTCTTCACCCTCTTCTCCTCCTCTTCCTCCTCCGCCTCCTCTTCCTCCTCACCGTTCTGTTCTTTTCCCATCCCCTCCTCCTCTCCTTCCCCTCCTCCTCCCCTTCCCCTCCTCCTCCAACTCCTCCCCACCTCCCACCCCCTCCCCTTCTCCTGTTGTCATCACCATCCTCATTATCCTTCCCATCATTACCCAACCCCCCATCCCCAACCCCCATCCCCTTTCCCCCCTTTCCCCCCTTTCCCCCTCCCCCTCCCCCAAATCACCATCACACTCCTCTCTCTCTCTCTCTTTCTCTCTCTCTCTCTCTCTCTCTCTCTCTCTCTCTCTCTCTCTCTCTCTCTCTCTCTCTCTCTCTCTCTCTCTCTCTCTCTCTCTCCCTCTCTTTGCTTTATCTAAGGTTTCTAATCTTGACGTGGATTGGCACTACCTCATCTCTGAGAGAGCTTCTCTTCTCTTCAGCGGCCCCCTGCTCTTATTCTCTCTCGTTTTTATTATTTCTTTATTTTCCCTTCTTTATTATCTCTCTTATTTTTGGTCTCATATTTTCTCCCTCCACGTATACACAGATTCTGTTCTATCCGTATGTGGTGTTTATATATACAGTATATATGTATATATATATATATACATATATATATATATATATATATATGTATATATATGTATATATATATATGTATATATGTATATATATATAATATATATATATATATATTGAAGTATGTAAGACAAATGAGTGGAAGGGTGGTGAGTTAAACACAAAGAACAGTTGGAGTTTTATTCACTGACGTTTCGTCCTTACCAGGACATTCTCAAAGTACATACAGTTTCAGAAAATTAACAGCTTATATAATCCATCCTTGCCGTGTTCCCCTCCCTCTATACTCTCATCCGTCCTCTACCCGACTCCGACTATGTCACTTCTCCCTCCGTTCTCAATTGTCCTTTTTACCTCCTTGACAATCAGAGTACTTACCGCTCCTGCTAATTTTATAAACCCTTCCCTATGGTTGATGCAGGGGTGGGAAGTAATGTAGGCTGCCTCCACTATTTTTCTTTTCTTTTTCTCTAGACCTTTGTGGAGCACCTCTATCTTTTTCCAATCTGGAAGATGACCACATTGGTCTAAATGAACTACTAGCGAGTTGGAGGTTCTGTGAGCTCTGACGTCATTTTTGTGCTCATATGTCCGTAGCTCCACTGATCTACCCGTCTCTCCATAATATCCTAACGGACAACCACCACATGGTATATTGTAAATCGCGCCCTTCTCTGTATCCTTTTCTGATTTATTTCTATTCTTGACAACTTCTCCTAATTTTTTACCCGTGGAGAAAGCAACGCTCACACCCGCTTTTGTGAGAATATGTCCCAACTCCTCCGCGTACTTCGAGTTGGGGACGGACAAAAACTCCGCCCTGCCTTCTCCGGACCAGTCGTCCTTCTTCCTTCTCATTATTACCATTGCTTTCTTCCTCAATCTGTGCAGTAGTCCTTCCGGGTATCTGAGTTTAGTGAATACTTTGAAAATATATTTGATTTCATCCTCTAAAAATTCTTCGCTACAAATACGGTACGCCCTTAAGAAAAATCCTATAACCACTCCGTTTTTAATTTTGTTGCTATGCGCTGAGTAGAAATGAATCACATCGTCTTTATTGGTGCTTTTCCTGTAGACAGAGAATGATATCGTATTACCTCTCCTCCAAATCACCGTATCCAAGAAAGCTAGTCTGTTACCCGTCTCGTGTTCGATAGTAAACTGGATGTTTGGTTCGACCTGATTCAATCTACTCAACTTGTCATCTAATTGTACCTCTTTCGGAGCGATGACAAGGACGTCGTCCACATACCTCAGCCAAAGCGTGTCTCTACCCATTATCCTTATGAAATAATCTGTCTCTAAAACTTCCATATACAATGAAGCTAGAACCGCACTGAGAGGACTACCCATTGCAAGTCCTCGGTGTTGTCTGTATTCTTTCCCGTTGAACATGAAAGGACCAAACTTCACACATAGAGACACTAATTTCAAGTAATCACTTTTCCCCACTGGTAAGTCAGCCTCATCCAAACTGTCTACCACCTTCTTTGCCGCTGCCAACGCTCCTTCTACCTCGACATTCGTAAAGAGCGCAGTTACATCATAGCTAGCCATCACTTTTTCTGAAAGATCACCATTCTTTAACCTCGTGATCAGATCTCCAGAGTTTTTTAAATGGGCATTACTTATCGAGCCTAGCCTCTGTGATAGTGGTTTGGCTAAGCACTTGGCTAGTCTGTGCGGGGCGCTCCCGATACCAGAGGTGATGGGTCTCATCGGGACGTTTGGTTTATGGGTTTTCGGAAGTCCCCGCATTCTGGGTGGTTTAGGGGCTTCCTCTAACAGACCCAGTAGCTTTTTCCCCCGGCTGGTTCTTGTGAGTATCTTCCTTGCTTCTTTCTTAAATTTCTCCCCTTCTAAAGCTGCGTGCCCAATATGTTTCTCTTCATATGTATTGGTGTCGCTGAGCAAGTCTAACGGTTCAGATTAGCCTCAGAGAAACTAGGAAGAGGCGATGATATAGTAATCACTAGTTCGGATAAAGGTGGAGGAGTTGTCGTCATGAACAGGGTAGATTATGACACAAAAATGTTAGACTTGCTCAGCGACACCAATACATATGAAGAGAAACATATTGGGCACGCAGCTTTAGAAGTGGAGAAATTTAAGAAAGAAGCAAGGAAAATACTCACAAGAACCAGCCGGGGGAAAAAGCTACTGGGTCTGTTAGAGGAAGCCCCTAAACCACCCAGAATGCGGGGACTTCCCAAAACCCATAAACCAAACGTCCCGATGAGACCCATCACCTCTGGTATCGGGAGCGCCCCGCACAGACTGACCAAATGCTGAGCCAAACCACTATCACAGAGGCTAGGCTCGATAAGTAACTCCCATTTAAAAAAACCTGGAGATCTGATCACGAGGTTAAAGAATGTGGATCTTTCAGAAAAAGTGATGGTTAGCTATGATGTAACTGCGCCTCTTTACGAATGTCGAGGTAGAAGGAGCGTTGGCAGCGGCAAAGAAGGTGGTAGACAGTTTGGATGAGGCTGACTTACCAGTGGGGAAAAGTGATTACTTGAAATTAGTGTCTCTATGTGTGAAGTTTGGTCCTTTCATGTTCAACGGGAAAGAATACAGACAACACCGAGGACTTGCAATGGGTAGTCCTCTCAGTGCGGTTCTAGCTTCATTGTATATGGAAGTTTTAGAGACAGATTATTTCATAAGGATAATGGGTAGAGACACGCTTTGGCTGAGGTATGTGGACGACGTCCTTGTCATCGCTCCGAAAGAGGTACAATTAGATGACAAGTTGAGTAGATTGAATCAGGTCGAACCAAACATCCAGTTTACTATCGAACACGAGACGGGTAAACAGACTAGCTTTCTTGGATACGGTGATTTGGAGGAGAGGTAATACGATATCATTCTCTGTCTACAGGAAAAGCACCAATAAAGACGATGTGATTCATTTCTACTCAGCGCATAGCAACAAAATTAAAAACGGAGTGGTTATAGGATTTTTCTTAAGGGCGTACCGTATTTGTAGCGAAGAATTTTTAGAGGATGAAATCAAATATATTTTCAAAGTATTCACTAAACTCAGATACCCGGAAGGACTACTGCACAGATTGAGGAAGAAAGCAATGGTAATAATGAGAAGGAAGAAGGACGACTGGTCCGGAGAAGGCAGGGCGGAGTTTTTGTCCGTCCCCAACTCGAAGTACGCGGAGGAGTTGGGACATATTCTCACAAAAGCGGGTGTGAGCGTTGCTTTCTCCACGGGTAAAAAATTAGGAGAAGTTGTCAAGAATAGAAATAAATCAGAAAAGGATACAGAGAAGGGCGCGATTTACAATATACCATGTGGTGGTTGTCCGTTAGGATATTATGGAGAGACGGGTAGATCAGTGGAGCTACGGACATATGAGCACAAAAATGACGTCAGAGCTCACAGAACCTCCAACTCGCTAGTAGTTCATTTAGACCAATGTGGTCATCTTCCAGATTGGAAAAAGATAGAGGTGCTCCACAAAGGTCTAGAGAAAAAGAAAAGAAAAATAGTGGAGGCAGCCTACATTACTTCCCACCCCTGCATCAACCATAGGGAAGGGTTTATAAAATTAGCAGGAGCGGTAAGTACTCTGATTGTCAAGGAGGTAAAAAGGACAATTGAGAACGGAGGGAGAAGTGACATAGTCGGAGTCGGGTAGAGGACGGATGAGAGTATAGAGGGAGGGGAACACGGCAAGGATGGATTATATAAGCTGTTAATTTTCTGAAACTGTATGTACTTTGAGAATGTCCTGGTAAGGACGAAACGTCAGTGAATAAAACTCCAACTGTTCTTTGTGTTTAACTCACCACCCTTCCACTCATTTGTCTTACATACTTCAACATGTCGAGTGGTGGTGAGAAACCAGGAACAATATGGAAGGAGTTTCGTACAAGACGGAAAATCGACAGCTATCTACTTCGCCGAAGATTCCTGCAAGATTGCCTTGAGGAGAAAGTCCTACCCAGAGAAACACCCAAGGTGCTCAAAATAGGCAAACCGTTTAGTGAAAGTGCTGGAGTGTTCTTATCAGAGACATGCGAAGACCTATTAAATGAAGTGGACAAACTACGTAATAGTATTAACAATGTGAAATTACCACTGTTCTTGTCTCGGAAATTGGAACACGAAAACCTTGTGCAGAGGGGCAGGTTAGAAAATAAATTAGCTCGCCTGTGTGATTCAAGTGAGTGGAACGAAGTAGGTAGAGACGACCTGATTGTGAATTTGTCTGACAGACAATTATCAGTTATAGAAAAAACAATCCCTCTCGCTTGGTCTTAAATTTGATATCGGTTGTGAATAAGAGAGTTTATACAGATTATTTAAACAGGAACTACAAATGGAATGACAGTGACGTGGAAAAAGGTTTCAAACAAGGTCTAGTCACATGCTTTCATGCTCTAGCCACGATCAATCAACGTTCCATACCCAGACGGTTCAGATTAGCCTTAGAGAAACTAGGAAGAGACGATGATATAATAATCACTAGTGCGGATAAATGTGGAGGAGTTGTCGTCATAAACAGGGTAGATTATGACACAAAAATGTTAGACTTGCTCAGCGACACCAATTCATATGAAGAGAAACATATTGGGCACGCAGCTTTAGAAGGGGAGAATTTTAAGAAAGAAGCAAGGAAGATACTCACAAGAACCAGCCAGGGAAAAAAAAGCTATTGGGTCTGTTAGAGGAAGCCCCTAAACCACCCAGAATGCGGGGACTTCCGAAAACCCATAAGCCAAACGTCCCGATGAGACCCATCACCTCTGGTATCGGGAGCGCCCCGCACAGATTAGCCAAATGCTTAGCCAAACCACTATCACAGAGGTTAGGCTCGATAAGTAATGCCCATTTAAAAAACTCTGGAGATCTGATCACGAGGTTAAAGAATGTGGATATTTCAGTAAAAATGATGGCTAGTTATGATGTAACTGCGCTCTTTACGAATGTCGAGGTAGAAGAAGCGTTAGCAGCGGCAAAGAAGGTGGTAGACAATTTGGATGAGGCTGATTTACTAGTGGGGAAAAGTGATTACTTGAAATTAGTGTCTCTATGTGTGAAGTTTGGTCCTTTCATGTTCAACGGGAAAGAATACAGACAACACCGAGGACTTGCAATGGGTAATCCTCTCAGTGCGGTTCTAGCTTCATTGTATATGGAAGTTTTAGAGACAGATTATTTCATAAGGATAATGGGTAGAGACACGCTTTGGCTGAGGTATGTGGACGACATCCTTGTCATCGCTCCGAAAGTGGTACAATTAAATGACAAGTTGAGTAGATTGAATCATGTCGAACCAAACATCCAGTTTACTATCGAACACGAGACGGGTAACAGACTAGCTTTCTTGGATACGGTGATTTGGAGGAGAGGTAATACGATATCATTCTCTGTCTACAGGAAAAGCACCAATAAAGACGATGTGATTCATTTCTACTCAGCGCATAGCAACAAAATTAAAAACGGAGTGGTTATAGGATTTTTCTTAAGGGCGTACCGTATTTGTAGCGAAGAATTTTTAGAGGATGAAATCAAATATATTTTCAAAGTATTCACTAAACTCAGATACCCGGAAGGACTACTGCACAGATTGAGGAAGAAAGCAATGGTAATAATGAGAAGGAAGAAGGACGACTGGTCCGGAGAAGGCAGGGCGGAGTTTTTGTCCGTCCCCAACTCGAAGTACGCGGAGGAGTTGGGACATATTCTCACAAAAGCGGGTGTGAGCGTTGCTTTCTCCACGGGTAAAAAATTAGGAGAAGTTGTCAAGAATAGAAATAAATCAGAAAAGGATACAGAGAAGGGCGCGATTTACAATATACCATGTGGTGGTTGTCCGTTAGGATATTATGGAGAGACGGGTAGATCAGTGGAGCTACGGACATATGAGCACAAAAATGACGTCAGAGCTCACAGAACCTCCAACTCGCTAGTAGTTCATTTAGACCAATGTGGTCATCTTCCAGATTGGAAAAAGATAGAGGTGCTCCACAAAGGTCTAGAGAAAAAGAAAAGAAAAATAGTGGAGGCAGCCTACATTACTTCCCACCCCTGCATCAACCATAGGGAAGGGTTTATAAAATTAGCAGGAGCGGTAAGTACTCTGATTGTCAAGGAGGTAAAAAGGACAATTGAGAACGGAGGGAGAAGTGACATAGTCGGAGTCGGGTAGAGGACGGATGAGAGTATAGAGGGAGGGGAACACGGCAAGGATGGATTATATAAGCTGTTAATTTTCTGAAACTGTATGTACTTTGAGAATGTCCTGGTAAGGACGAAACGTCAGTGAATAAAACTCCAACTGTTCTTTGTGTTTAACTCACCACCCTTCCACTCATATATATATATATATATATATTTATTTATATGTATATATACAGAGAAATATCTATTTGAATTTTAATGTATTTACTGTATCTATTAATTTATCTGTCAATTTATATATCTACACATCTAAATATCTATCCGTTTTTCTATTTATTAACTTACCATTTTGTTCTATATACTCATTCATTTTTCATGTCATTTTCTATTTAATTACTTTTTAGTTCAAAAACTCTGAGAGCCCAGTAAGTGACTCACACCTTATATATATATATATATATATATATATATATATATATATATATATATATATATATATATATATATATATATATATATATATATATATATTATGGGAAAGGTGGAGGGGGAAACACGGGTCTTTATCTGATTATCGAGTTTATTCCTGACCGGTTTCGCTTACAATAGGAATAAACTTACAACAGGAATAAACTCGATAATCAGATAAAGACCCGTGTTTCCCCCTCCACCTTTCCCATAATTTGTCCCAATGTCTCTACATATATATATATATATATATACATATATATATATATATATATATATATATATATATATACAGTATATATACGTCATATACAAGAAAAAAATCCTAGTTTATATAATTTGTTGTATTATTATATCCCTGTAGCCTATTGTATGATACGTACAAACGTACTATTAGCGCAGTGAGGAAATTGGGTGGGTGTAAACGGGGCCCTTCGATATTCAAGTAAGAATCTCACATATAAGGAGCATTTCAAGATATCTAAGAAATGAAAATATTTTTTCTTTTGGGAGTATGTTCACAATTATACTGTCAGTGTGTGTGTGTGTGTGTGTGTGTGTGTGTGTGTGTGTGTGTGTGTGTGTGTGTGTGTGTGTGTGTGTGTGTGTGTGTGTGTGTGTGTGTGTGTGTGTGTGTGTGTGTGTGTGTGTGTGTGTGTGTGTGTGTGTGTGTGTGTGTGTGTGTGTGTGTGTGTGCGCGCACGCGTGTACACATTATTGGGTATAATCGTGTATTTATCATAACGCGTATGAACTACTGGATACCTGTGCAATTTTCTTTGTCAAGCAGATGTTTACACAAGGCAAGTAACTTGCAGCAAGTAACTTGCAGCAAGTAACTTGTCCAATTAACTTTCCTCTCAGCTTGCCCCGTGTAAACGAGGCTTAAAATCTCCTGTACCCTACGAGTCCTTCTGTTGGGCGTGATATCATCCCCCAAGAAAAGAAGCGCTGGTTAATTTCAACGAAACACTAAACATTCTTACTTCTTAGACGCCTCACCCCGTCCTCGAGGCTGCTTGAAGTTGAGGACCACCCTATCGGTGTCCAAGATAAGATTTAACTAAGAGAAGCGCTTGCAATTGTGTTTACATGCTTGAAGGGCGTGGTGCCCCACTGATAAGGTTCTTTAGAGGGAGAAAATGATGACGGAATTGAGGGAGATAACGAGGGAGGAGGAGGAGGAAGAGGAGGAGGAAGAGGAGGAGGAGGAAGAGGAAGAGGAGGAGGAGGAGGAGGAGGAGGAAGAGGAGGAGGAGGAGGAGGAGGTGGAGGCGTATGTGTACTTATGAAATGATGTAATCTTCTCTCTTCTTTCTTTGTCAGGAAGAGCTGTATGATTTTGGTATACTTTTGCTTTAATCGAGTTTTTTATTTTTTTTTTTGTATATGTATGGGAAGCAGGGAGGGGAAGGAGGGAGACTGAGGGTAGGGAAGAGCAGGGAGGAGAACCAGGGAGGGGAACCATGGAGGGAAAGAGTAAACGGAGGGAGGGGAGAGTAAATAGAGAGGAAGGTGAAGAAGAGGATGAGGAGGAGTGAAGAGAGAAAGAACAGGAGGAGGGAGGGGAGGAGGGAAGATAGGAGGGAGTAGGGAACGTGAGGAGGAAAATAAGGAGAGAATGGAAGAACGAAGGGAGGAAGGGAGGAAGGAAGGGAGGAAGGAACGTGAGGAGAAAAGGGAGAAGGGAAGGGAGGAAGGAAGGGAGGAAGGAAGGGAGAAGGGAACGCGAGGAGGCAAGAGAGGAGAGAAAGGAGGAGGGAAAGGAGGAAGGAACGTGAGGAGGAAAAGGAGGTAGGAAGGGAAGAACGAAGGGAGGAGGGAGAGAAGGAGGAGGAGGAAGGAAGGGAGGAGGGAAGGGGGGAGGGAACGTGAGGAGGAAAGGGAGGAGGAAAGGGAGGAGTGAAAAGAAGAAGGAAAAGGGGAGAAAATGGAGGAGGAAAGGAGATGGGAAAGGAAGAAAGGAAGGAGGAATAGGAGGAGGTACAATAAATGGAAGTGAGTTAAGAAAAGTGAAGTTAGGAAGGGAAGAGATCGCAAGCAAGAAAAGAAAATCAAAGTTAACAAGATGGCAAACTATGCTAAGGCAAAAATAACCCCCACTTCCCTACCTAACTGTGGTCAAATTGAAACGTTTATGTGTCATGTAGGAAACGTTAACTAGTCTTTATTCTGATCTAAAATAGACATTTCTATCCAGATTCTTGTTGATCTAAAGTCTGCTTCCAGTAGACTCTTCAACCCACGGCACACTTAAAACATTTTAATCTGGTTACCGACAGACGATTTTAATCGGCTAAAAAGGCGGTTTTCTGTCGGGAGAAATTAAAATTCAAAAAAGGAGATAAATGGTGTAAAATGAAATATGAGACAGCAACGGAGCTGGATGGAGACGGATGCATGAATGACGTGAAGAGAAACGTATTTTCATAAAAATGAACTCCTGTAGTGATGCAAGTTGAGATATACGTGTTGCCTTATCAACGGGAGGGGAGGAAGGGAGAGAGGGGAAGGTGAGGGGTGACGGGAGGGGAGGGGAGAGATGTGGGAGGTGAGAGGGGGAAACGAAAGGGAAAGAAGAGGAAGAGGAGGGAAGGGGGAAGGGGGAAGGGAGGGAGAGGAATAAGGAGGGGGAGAGGGGGGAGAGGGGGAGAGAGGGGGAGGGGAGGGAAAGAGGAGGATATGAGGGGGGGAGACGAGGAACGGGGAGGGGAGAAGGAGGAGGAGGGGAGGAGGAGGAGGAAGCAGAGGGGGAGGAAAAGGGAGGGGGAGGGGGATGAATAGGGAGGGGGAGGGGAGGAGGGGGAAAAGGGAGGGGGGAGAGAGAAGGTGAAGGAGGGGGAGAGGCAAAGTAAGAGAGGGAGAGAGGGAATGGGAAGAGGGAAAGAAAAGGTAGAGGTGATGGTGATGATGATGATGATGATGATGATGATGATGATGGTGATGATGGTGATGATGATGATGATGGTGATGATGATGGTGATGATGATGATGATGATGATGATGATGATGATGATGATGATGATGATGATGATGATGATGATGATCATGATGATGATGATGGTGATGAGAAAATAGACATCATCATGCTGACCTTACCAAGCTCAAGAACATCATCATCATTATCATCATCATCATCATCATCATCATCATCATCATCATCATCATCATCATCATCATCATCATCATCATCATCATCATCATCATCATCATCATCATCATCATCCAGGAAATTTAAAAGATTTGCGTCGCGTTCAAGTCTCAAGCTTGATGGCTTTTGTTCTTCCATGGAAACCAAACCGGTTACTGCCGGTGTCATAATGTCCGGTTGCCGGTGACGCAATCGGCCATTTCCCTTGACGGACGAACTGTCCCTTCGTTCGTGGGTCTCAGGCTGCCCAAATTGACTACACTATAGGACAAATGACCACACTGAGGGGGACAAATGACCACACTGGGGGGACAAATGACCACCACTGAAGGACAAATGCTCCCAGGAAAGGACAATTGGCCTTTTGTCATCTGGTTGTGGCAGCTGGTCCACCGGTAGGTTCAACTTAATCTCCTTCGTTACGGTGGGGCCCCATGATAACCTTCTTGAGATATTTTATTCTGGTTAGATAGATTCAGCCGATTAAGATCCTATTCTCTTCCTCAACTGAATAAAATCGTATGACATTGGCAAGAAAAGAATTGAAAAAAGTGTAAAGAGGGTGATAGTGTGTGGTATCAGATATGGATTTTATTTTAAAAGATCCACACATACACACATACACACACACACACACACACACACACACACACACACACACACACACACACACACACACACACACACACACACACATGCACACAAATACGTGAAAGAGGTAATAACACGCGAATAAGTAAAGAGGAGGAATTCAGGATAAAAGGAAGAAAGATGAGTGGGAGAGGAAGAAGAGAAGGAGTAGGAGGAGGAGAAGGAGAAAGATAAAAAGAAGGATAAAGAGGAGAAAGAGGAGAAGGAGAGGGAGAAGGAGAAGGAGAAGAGGAGGGAGAAGGAGAAGGAGAAAGAGGAGAAGGAGAGGGAGAAGGAGAAGGAGAAGAAGAAGAAGGAGAGGGAGAAAGAGAAGAAAGAGGAGAAGGAGAAGGAAAGGTAGAGGGAGAAGGAGATGGAGAAGGAAAAGGAGAAGGAGAAGGAGAAGGAGAAGTAGGAGAAAAAGAAGAAGGAAAAAGTGGAGAGGAGGAGGAGGAGGAGGAGAAAGAGAAGGTGAAGGAGGAGGAGGAGGAGGAAAAAGAGGAGGAGGAGGTGAAGGAGGAGGAGGAGGAGGAGGAACACCTGAGTCTGAACCTGATGAAAACAAATACAAGTTTTATTACGGCCATGAGTCCCAGGCCCGGGGAGGGAGAGGGAGAGGGAGAGGGAGAGGGCCGGGAGTTGGGAGAGGGGAGGAAAAGACGGGTGAGGGCTGGGAGAGTGGAGAGAGGATTGGGAGAGTGGGGAGAGGATTGGGAGAGTGGGGAGAGGGTTGGGAGAATGAGAAGAGGGTGGAGAAAGTAGGGAGAGAGTGGGGAGAGAAAGAGGAGAGAGCAAGAGCATGGAGAGAAGAGAGAGATCGTGGAGAGAGACTGAGGAGGGAGAGAGAGGGGTAGGAAAGAGAGGAAAGAGAAACCGGGGATAGAGAGAGCTGGAGGAGAGAGTACAGAAAGAGAGAAAATGAGATAGAGAATTGGAGGAGAGAGAGTGCAGAGAGGGAACTGGGGGAAAGAGAGTGCAGAGAGGGAACTGGGGGAAAGAGAGTGCAGAGAGAGAGGGCTGGCGGAAAGAGAGTAAAGAAGAGAGAGCTTGGAGAGAAAGAGAGGGTAGAAAAAGAGCGAGTAAGAGAGAGCTGGAAGGGATCAGGGAGAAAGAGAGCGGGGATGAAAGAGCGAAGATAGAGAGCGAGGAGAGAATAGGAAAAAATAGCGGTGAGGGAGATGGAAAAGAGAGGGGAGGGGAAAAAGAGAGAGAGGGGAGGGAGAGGGGAGGGAGAGGGGAGGGAGAGGAGAGGAAGGGAGGAGGGAGAGATGAGGGAGAGGGGAGGGAGAGGGGAGAGAGAGGGTAGGGAGAGGGTAGGGAGAGGGCAGGGAGAGGGCAGGGAGAGGGCAGGGAGAGGGCAGGGAGAGGAGAGGGAGAGGGGAGGGAGAGGAGAGGGAGAGGGGAGGGAGAGGGGAGGCAGAGGGAACGGAGTGTAGTGGGAGAAGGGAGGAAGTCAAGGGGAGTAAGGAGAGAGCGAAGAGGGAGTGAAAGAGTAGACGACGGAAAGGGGTGGAAAGAAAGGGACGGGAGTGTTTAGGGAGTTAGGAGGGAACGGAGAGGTGGGAGTGAAGGAGTATGGAGGGGGCGAGAGAGCTGGAGAGGGAGAGGAGAGGGAGTGAAGAGACTGTAGAGAGGGAGTGGAAAGCAAATGGAGAAGACGTGGGAGTGGAGAATTGGGAGGGAGTGGGGAATGGGGAGTAGAGAGGGAGTGAGGAGTAGGATGTAGGGGGTAGTAGGGAGTGGAGAGTAGGGAACGGGGAGTAGGGATTAGGGAGTAGGGAAAAGGGAGTAATAATTGGGAGACAGGGATTGGGGTGAAGGGAGTAAAGATGGGGAAGTACGAGTAGGGAGTGGAGAGTAGGCAGTAGGCAACAGGGAGTAGGAAGTAGACAGTAGGTTGTTGGGAGTTGGGAATAGGGAGTAGTGTGTAGGTTGTGGAGAGGAGGGAGTAAGGAAGAGGGAGTAAGGAGCGCGAAATAGGGGGTGGGAAGTTCTAACATATGTAGTAACTAGTAACCCTGATAACTTTAATTCATTGTAGAGAGATAAGTAAGATAATCTTTAGTGGTGATGATTATAAAAAGATTACAAAGGATGGTCATGCCGAAAGGAGA
>NC_134779.1:58311524-58320959 GCF_046742065.1 Oratosquilla oratoria
TGTGTGTGTGTGTGTGTGTATGTGTGATTCGTCTTAGTCTTTGGTTCACGTGTTGGACTCATGATCGACAGATATTTCCCTCCCGGAAGAGAGCTCAGAGCTCGTATGATCGACCTATGGTAAAGCTGTGACCTTACACGCACACACAACCCTAAACTCCCCGCCCACGAGATATTGGTGTAATACTCGAACCGCAGTGATACTGAAATTATTTCAGCCCTGGGCCGGATTCGAACCCGAACCGCCGTAGACACATTCAGGACTCTATATGTCGTGTGTGTGTGTGTGTGTGTGTGTGTGTGTGTGTGTGTGTGTGTGTGTGTGTGTGTGTGTGTGTGTGTGTGTGTGTGTGTGTGTGTGTGTGTATGTGATTCACCATGGTCTTGGATCACGTGTTGGACTCGTGATTTACAGCTATTTCCCTCCCGGAAGAGAGCTCAGAGCTCATATATGACCGATCTATGGGTAATGCTGTGACCTTACACGCACACACACCCCTAATTTCCCGCCCATGATCATACCAAAAGAGTCTCCCGTGGCTTCGACGTAGTGTTTCTTCGCAAGCTCACACTACCCCTGCGGTAGAGGATCATCACCAATCCTCTCCACCAAAACCTCCCGTTCCTTTTTCCCGTTATAATCTACGAAATCGAGGGACAAATTCACGGTCTAACGATTCGTCGAACGCGGTTCGACAGACACGTGTTTAAAGTGATGTGTGAGCGTGTGAACGGGGTATTTGGTTGTCGAACACGTTGGATAAACCCCCCCAAATACCCCGTTCACACGTTCACACATCACCGTAAGACCGTCTAAACCCCTCTAATGCTAATAAAATTAAGTCTATTTCATTTTATTCATGAGATTTCCCGATGCTACCATTATTTCAACATTGTGTATCTTAATACCAAGGTCTAGCAAAATGCTTTGTCTTGTTTCTTATCTTTCATGAGTATCATTCTCACTGTGTGTGTGTGTGTGTGTGTGTGTGTGTGTGTGTGTGTGTGTGTGTGTGTGTGTGTGTGTGTGTGTGTGTGTGTGTGTGTGTGTGTGTGTGTGTGTGTGTGTGTGTGTGTGTGTGTGTGTGTGTGTGTGTGTGTGTGTGTGTGTGTGTGTGTGCAAGTGTGTGTGCGTATACATCCACAAACACAAGCAAACACAAATGCGTACACTCACTCATATGTAAACAAACATACGGTCACACACACACATACACACACACACACACACACACACACACACACACACACACACACACACACACACACACACACACACACACACACACACAAACGCACACAAACGTACATAGGCTAGTATCCTTCAGAAGAGTGCTAACGACGTTTGTTGCATGCAAGATATCTCGCAACACCTCCAAAGACACGATAATAACTCTCTTAACGTTCGCGTTGCATCATCTGGAGGAGGAAAAGGAGGTGGAGGAAGAGGCAGAGGTAAAAGAAAAAGAGGAGGAAGAGGAAGAAAAAGAGGAGGAGGAAAAGAAAGAGAAGGATGAAGAGGAGGAAGAGGAAGAGGAAGAAGAGGAAAGATGAAGAGGCATGAGGAAGAAGAAAAGAGAAGAAGAAGAAAAAGAGAAAAAGAGGAAGAGGAAGATGATAATAATGTTGAAGACGAGGAGGAGAAGCTGGAGGAGGAAGAGGAGGAGGAGGAAGAGGAAAAGGACGAGGAGGAGGAGGAGGAGGTGTTGGGCGTGGAGGAACAAGAAAACGTAAAGTCAATGGAAAACGTCAAGAACGTGAAGAAGAATAAAAAATTGACACAAAACTTTCAAACGTTTAAGTCACTTGAGGGTGAGATTTTTTACATTTAGAGAAACGTTTTTTCAACCTAGGATGCTGAAGTTAATTCTAGGGGGTGGTGAAGTCAATACTTGGGGTGCTAAGAAGAATTCATACATACATTCATACATACATACATACATACATACATACATACATACATACATACATACATACACACACTTTCCTTTTTTTTTTTTTTGTGCGTCACGAAATCCCCTTATTTGCAGGCTAGAATGGTGCCCCTTACAGAGGTCTTTGTAGCGTAGAATATAGATTTGTTGTTTACCTCTACATTGGTAATTGCTTTCATGTTCCAGACAGCTCACTGCTCTACATATACAATGCAACCTCCAAGGGAGACTCAGGGAGTTGCCAGATTTTACATATTTGCAAAGGTTGCTAAAAAGAAAGAAAAAAAAAAATAGGTTGAGTGACGACGAGAGACGCGAGGTACAGGTGTCCGGGAGTTTCGGGGATACGCTAGCGGCTTCTTTCGTTGAAGCAGATGTTTCGGGCGTCTGACCCGAAATGCGGCAAGGCCTATTGTTCTGTTCGGGGTGTTGGTTTTAAAGCTAGGTCCTTTGGTCACTTAGGGACAATAGACTATCCCCTGGGAGGATTCGTGATAATGAAGAATATCTTGAGAATTGGTCGGAAAGACATTGAAGTTCTTCTTGCTCTATATGCTCGTGTGCGCGCGTGTGCACACTGGACATCGAAGTGGTAATAACAGGAATTTAATGAACCATACCCTTGGTTTAACTTTGCCGGTTGCAGGGTTCGAACCGCCATCCCTTCGACTTTTGCGTAGGTAATGGTTCCCTAACTCACTCGGCCAGCGAATTTCATTAGGAAGCTCGCTGGCCGAGCAGATTAGGGCGTGGTTACTTGCGGCGAAGGTCGAGGGGATGGTGGTTCGAACCCTGCCACCGGCCAAGTTGAACCAAGGGCATGGTTTATCAAATCCCACGGTACAAAGTCTTCTGTAAGGGATACCATCCTAGCCTCCACATAGGGGGGGGGGGGTTTGTAACGTTAAACCATATCATGATCATCATCGGTAGAATATTAGTTAGGCGGTGGTGAACTGCTTAGACTTAGGGGGTGTTAGGGCTGGAAAACGTTAGGAAACGTTGATGAGACGCGTTTGAAATAGGAGAAACGTTATAGAGAGGGAGAGAGACTAACGGTTGGCAGAAACGTTTAAGTTGAGGGAAGCGTAGGGAGAAACGTTTATAATGTAGAGGAGTGTTGATGGCGTGTAGAAACGTTTCGGGCTAAGAAAATTTTCAAGATGAAGAGAATCGCTATAAAGAAACAAAAAGTGGACACAAATGCTTAAGTTTGGTGTAAATCTTTAGGGTTCATATCAATTACATTATATCTCTATCTATATTACATTATTATGATATTTATATTAGAATTAGATTATATTGATTAGATTAATTAATTTCGTTAAAAACGAAGTCATAAGACCCGATAGAAACGTTAAATGGTGAAGGGAAACGTTGATTCCAGGTAGCAATAAATCAGTAAATAAGAAAATTAATAAATAGATCAATTAATAAATGAATAAATGAATTGATAAATCAACGAAAAACAGATCAATTAATTAACAAATAGATAAATATGTAAAATAGATCAATAAATTAGACAAAGAAAAACATAAACAAATCATTATAAAATGGATAAATAGATAAGCAAATAGATAAATGAATAAACAGATATATGAACAAATAACTGAATCTTAAGCATTACCCAATAAGAAAGAAAAAAATTATAATAATAAAAATCACCCATAGCAGCTGAAAATAGTTCTTGTGATTTCATCTTATTTTCTCAGCAATAAATCGGCCCGAAAAAAAATCAAACGACTCAAAAAATATGTATAGAAATAGAACATATATAACTTTATTCCATCAGCATAAGACAATTTTCTAGAATTGGGAGAGGGGGAGAAGGGGGGAAGGGGGGGGGAGAATGGGGAGGGGAAGTAGGGGGAAGGGGAGGGGGCGAAGGAAGGAGGAGGGAGTGGAGAAGGGGGGAGAAGGGGGAATGGGGAGGATGAGAGGTGGGATGAGGGAGGGGGAGAGGTGGGAAGGGGGAGGGGGGAGAAGGGAGTATGGGGAGTGGGAGAAGTGGGAAGGGGGAGAAGGAAGGAAGGGGGAGGGGAAAGGGCAGGGGGAAGAAGGGGGAAAGGGGAGGGGAAGAAGGGGGGAAGGGGAGGGGAAGAAGGGGGAAGGTTTATAAGGGGGGAGGAGAGGGGAAGAAGGGGGAAGGGGAGTGGGAGGAGTGGGAGAAGTGGGAAGGGGGAAGTGGGAGAAGGGGGAAGGGGGGAAGGGGGAGGGGAAGATGGAAAGAGGAGGGAGGGGGAGAAGGGGGAATGGGGAGGGGAAGCAGGGGAAAGGGGGAGGGGAAGAAGGTGGGAGGGGGAGAAGGGGGAAGGGGGGAGTGGGAGAGGGGTTAAGAAGAATGCCTACTGCCCAATGGGTCCAGACTTTGACAAATACCAAAGACTCTATTAACACAAGATCCTCACCCCTATCCACCTCTCTCTCCCCCATTTCCCCCATTTCTACCTCGACCTAGGCTCCCCACACCCATTACCTATTTCCTACCTTTCCCATTCTCCCCCACCTTTACCTTGACTTAACCTCCCCTTCCCATTACCTATTCTACTTATCTCCCCATTCCTCCATCTCTATCTCGACCTATACTCCCCCTTTCTTATTACCTACTCCCCCTACTCTCTACCTCAACCTAGATTTCCCCCACCCATCATCTACTCTCCCCCTCCCCTTCCCCCATCCACATCCCCCTTAACTCCCCCCATCCCTACCTCGACCTAGGTTCCCCCCTTCCAATTACCTACTCTCCCCCTCCCCCCTACCTATCTCCCCATCCCCCAACCCTCCCCAATCTCTGCTTCAACCTAGACTCCTCCCACCCATTATCTACTCTCCCTCTCCCCTTCCCCCATCCACATTCCCCCTAACTCCACCATCTCTATCTAGACCTAGGTTCCCCCCACCCATTACCTACTGTCCCCCTCCCCTCCCCATCTCTCCCCCAATCTCTACTTCGACTTAACCTCCCCCCACCCATTACCTACTCTTCCCTCCCTTTCCCTCATCCACATCCCCCCTAACTTCCCCCATCTCTACCTAGACCTAGGTTCTCCCCACCCATTACCTACTGTCCCCCTCCCCCCTCCCCCCAAGATCGGTCCGAACCACTTTTAAAACACAAAATAAACTTATCTTGTGAATACGGAGATAGTCTGTGCGGACAGGAAGGACGAGGAGAGAAGGAGGAGAGAAGGAGGAGGAGGAAGAGGGAGAATCAGGAGGAGGGAGAAGGAGAAGGATCGTAGAGGAGGATGGAAGAGGAGGGAGGAGGAGGGAGGAGGGGGAGAAGGGGGCGGAGGAGGAGAAGGGAGAAGAGGGAGGAGGAGGGAGGAGAGGAGGAGGAGGAGGAGGAAGAGGGCAAAGAAAAGGAGGAGGACAAAGAAAAAGGGTACGAGGAAAACGTTGAGGAACTTGTATAAGAGAAAAATATAAAATAATATAAATATAAATATAAATATAAATATAAATATAAATATAAATATAAATATAAATATAAATATAAACGTAAACATAAACATAAACATAAATATAAATATAGATATAAATATAAATATAAATATAAATATAAATATAAATATAAATATAAATATAAATATAAACATAAACATAAATATGTAAATACAAATATAGATATAAATATAAATATAAGTATAAATATAAATATAAATATAAATATGAATATAAATATAAATATAGATATAAATATGATTATTAATATAAGATATAAAAGATAAAAGCACGTCCAGGATTTGTTTAAATTTTTTCTTGCGATTGTAAATCATGTTCTTCAATTTACACTTCATATTTTGAAACAAAATTAATCTATATCAGAGACCAGTTCTCAAACCCCACACAAAAGTCTAGCATCTTAACAAATAAATAAGTATATACATATATTTCAGAATTGTACAATTGAGCGATATATCTATAGAAACTTGAATACTGGTTTTGTAAATTAAGATACATCAACGTAATGTATAATTTTTCTTTTTTGTCGAATATCAACAACAAAAACTTGCTAAAAGCGGTCTTTTTGTCAAGTACAGTAGCTCTTAAAAGCTCTTAAAACAAAAGACCAATCCTAATCACGATTGTAAGGGGGGTCGGGGGTGGGGCTTAGCCCCTCTCCCCAGTTAGTAAATGCATGCCCCATAAAAGGTGAAGTTTGGTTATGTTTGGTTAGGTAATGTTTGGTTAGGTTTGGTTAGGTTAGGTTACATGAGGTTTGGTGAGGTAATGCTAGGTTAAGTTAGGTTACGTTAGGTTAGGTTAACTTCCACAAAACACGGTTTTTCCTGCTATAAATGTATACCCCATAAAAGATAAAGTTTGGTTATGTTTGGTTAGGTAAGGGTAAGTTAGGTTACATGAAGTTTGGTTAGGTAATGTTAGGCTAGGTTAGGTTAGGTTAAGGTTACGTTACGTTACGTTACGTTACTTTAGGTTAGGCTAGTTTAACTTCCACAAAAACACGGTTTTTCCTGCTGTAAATGCATACCCCATAAAAGGTAAAGTTTGGTAATGTTTGGTTAGGTTTGGTTAGGTTAGGTTACATGAGGTTTGGTGAGGTAATGCTAGGTTAAGTTAGGTTACGTTAGGTTAGGTTAACTTCCACAAAACATGTTTTTTCTGGCGTTTTTTGTGTGTTTTATTCAAATTTCAGCCCTAATTTGTGCTTCCCCAGCCGAAAACCCCGCTTTCCTATCACCTCCCCGTTATTACAAATTACAAAATTTACATTTAAGTTTCTATTTATATATCGTTTAGGTGTACATTTCTAAAATTGTATCATATATATATTCTTTCTTTCGTTCTTTTTTCAAGTGATAGTTTGCTTGTTTATTATTCATAGTACTCAATAATGAAAAATCATGTATATCATTGTTACATGTGTAAACAAAACTGTGGAGTTCAAACCCACACAACATCGCAAATAACGGCTGTATATCAAGTGAATATGAGAACCATAATCCTGTGTAATCCACCCTAAACATGTGATACTAAAATAACGCATTTGATTAAGGTTTCTATAAGTAACAGACAAAACAAAATAACTGCTGTATTAAGAAAGAACGTGAATATGTTATTGATGACAAGAAAATATGGTTAATATTGTAACACTATTCTGCACCATATCTACTTACCTCGTCTACTGTCGTATATACTTTCCAGTTGATTATCACATCGATTCATGTTTTGCTGTTTCTGATCACAAATTTCACTAATTAAAATCACGCATTCATTTTCATGAACTAAAACTGCACTTGATTTTTCATTAATCAAAATCACACATTAATTTTCATTAATTAAAATCACACATCAATTTTCATTAGTTAAAATCACACATCAATTTCAATTTGAGAATTAGGATTTCATTAATTAAAATCACACATCAATTTTCATTAGTTAAAATCACACATCAATTTTCACTTATTATAATCACACATCATTTTTCATTATTTAAGATTACACATCAATTTTCACTAATTAAAATCACAAATGAGTCATTCTGAGTATAATTTTCAAGATCGAAAAACATTTTTTTTAAAATGACTACGTTCACCTCACAAAGACTGAAATCAACACTGGTAATGTAAACATTACAATTAAGCGATATGGTGGCACTTGGCAACTGAATCTTAAATAAATTCTTCATTAAATTTTAGCTTTTCTGATTTTTTCAACAATAATTATCCAAATTATAATTTCATTTTTATATTTGTATATATTTTTTATCTATCTTGATTAAATTTTGTTTATAGATATTGGTTTGCCTAGACAGAAAAAATATGAAGATCGGACTATGTACGTCGATGTAAAACAATGATCGAAATTAGTGGATAACTTTCGTTCTGCTTCAAAAATATTCACGAATGATTACCTTAAATGATTAAATTAACCACCCCTACCTGAGTCTGAAAACTAGAAAAATATGGTGTTGATCGTAGTAGAAATGGTTAACGTACGGTTTTCAACCTCCCAAACTATTTATCTTTTGATTCTGATGGATAACTTTCGTCCATCTCCATTTCCTTTCCATTTCCGTTCTGAACGTCAGTTCTTTTTGTTAATTTTAATTTTAGGACAATATTGAGTACAGAGGTGTTCCTGCTGATATAAAAAAAAACAAAAAAAAAAAACTGAGCATCTTGAGTTTAAATTTTCCCCACTGAACCCCAACACTGTCCAAAAAGATGATCTAAAACACAGAGACACGATCACCCCACACCAATGCCACATTACATAAGTTAAACATTCATTAAACCTAAATAGAATTGCATGATTTTTTTATTAACCATAATCAAAGTTGAGAAAGAACATGTGGGCAACAAGCCAAAAATTTTAAAATTGGTACCAAAGCAAAGCAACATGCCCCCCCCCCCTTACCCAGTCCTCCTCAGTGTTTGAAGTGTTCAAACCCTGCGTATGCACACTGAGGGCTATGTACATGTACATATAGTATGGACACATTTTTGGAACTTGAATAATTAATCTAAGAAATAAAAAGTCTTGCAATCTATCTATCGCTAAACTTGCATTTTCATTCGGCGAAGGGAGGAAATTATCTGCATTATCATTGGTACATACACATGTACAATTTATATATATACTATTTTAAATAATATAATATGTATATATATATATATAATATATATATATATATATATATATTATACACATATAATATTTAAGGCCCTTTGCCAAGTGATACACACACACAGCACACACACACACACACACACACAAACACACACCACACACACACACATCCACACACACACACAACTACAACATGTATAATATATAGTTATATCTATAATATATATATATAATATGTGTATATATATATATAATACATATATATAAACATATATATGGCAATATGCATATTCATTCCCTAATTCGACACATATATATTGTTATACAAACAGGTATATATAGCATATACATATACAAAATACATATGCATATACATATGCATATACATATACATATTACATTATACATATACATATACCTATACATCATACATGTACATATAATTACATGTATAACATATATATGTGTATGGTTAGCTTTATTTGTGTGTTTGTATGTGTGTTTTGTTTGTTTGTGTGGTTGTGTGTGTGTGTTGTGTGTTGATATAGTGTGTCGTGTGTAGTGTGTTAGGTGTGTGCGTGTGTGTGTATGTGTGCGTGGTGTGTGTGTGTGTGTATGTGTGAGTGGTGTGTGTGTGTGTGTGTGTGTGTGTGTGTGTGTGTGTGTGTGTGTGTGTGTGTGTTGTGTGTGTGTGTGGTGTGTGGTGTGTTTGTGTGTGTGCGTGTGGTGATGTATACATCTGCAGGCCAAAATACTAAATTCCATACAGACCCAAAAATAACCACAAAAAAGGGATGGATTCGCAATCATCTCACACCTCGAGCTGGAGGAGAATATTAAGATGAAATATTTCATTGAGAATGTTCCTCTGCAAAAATAATAAAAGAAGACTGCAAAAGGAAGTC
>NC_134779.1:58321459-58323959 GCF_046742065.1 Oratosquilla oratoria
CTCATCTTATCCCACATTACCCTCACCCACTCTCACTCTCACCCTCACCCTCACCCTCACCCTCACCCTCACCCTCACCCTCACCCTCACCCCTCACTCCTCAACCCTCACCCCTTACCCTTACCCTCAAACCCTCACCCTCACCCTCACTCCTCACCCTCACACACACCGTCACCCTCATCACCCCCTCAAAACCCCCTTTTCCCCCCCACCCTCACACCACACCTTCACCCTCAACCCCAAACTAATCTACCCTCCACCTCTTCCACTCCACCCCTCCACCTCTTCCACTCCACCCCTCCACCTCTTCCACTCCACCCCTCCACCTCTTCCACTCCACCCCTCCACCTCTTCCACTCCACCCCTCCACCTCTTCCACTCCACCCCCTCACCCAACTCCCCACTCAATAGGTATAAGCTATTCTTTAGCCAGGTCGTCCATATGCTGGACGAAATGACAAGGCGACAGAAAAACAAACACTTAAGTCGTGTAAGGATCTCAAAGGACAAATAGGGTTTCATACAGCTGATGCTAACCAGAATAGAAACAACAAATAGTGTCCGATACAGAAGGGTTATGCTGAGTTATATAGATACATGCACACACGCACACACACGCACACACGCACACACACACGCACACACGCACACACACACACACACACACACACACACACACACACACACACACACACACACACACACACACACACACACACACACACACACACACAGCACCTCTCATGGCGCTGTGGCTTAGAGCTCTGGGCCTGCCACCTACGGAGGTCCGGGTTCGAACCTCTCCAGCCCGGGGCTGAAATGATATCAGTAATCGCAGCGTTGAGGGGTGTTAACTCCACCTCTCGTGGGCGGGGTGTGGGGTGTGTGTGTGTGTGTGCACGTACATAGCATTACCCATAGATCGTACCTACGAGCTCTGAGCTACTCTTTCCAGGAGGGGAAATAAGCTGTCGATCACGAGTCCAACACGTGAATCCAAAGACCAAGGTGAATACACACAGCACACACACACACACCTACAACACAATATTAAATATAATATAAAATATATATATATATATATATATATGTACGTATATATATCAATCTTTCCTTTATTTTTTCTTCGTTTATTCTTTCGCTCTTTTTATTTTTGGGGGTTCTCTCGCCTTTCCTCTTTTTTTCTTTTTCTTTCTTCCTTCCTTCTTTCTTTCCTTCCACCTCTTCCCATTCCTATTCCCCCCACTCTCTGCCCCCCTCTTTCACTCCCCCCACTCATGCTCTCCCCACTCAGCTACCTTTCCCTCCCTCCCACTCCCTCCTTAAACTAATACATTTTGAGCATTTTGTTCCCTCTCCTCCTTTTACCTCCCCTATTCCCTCCCCTTTCCCCTCCCCCTTTCCCCTCCTCCTTTCTCCTCCCCCTTTCCCTTCCCCTTACCCTCTATTTTGCATTTTATCTTTTGATTCCCTCTTTCCCTTCTTACTTTCCCCCCTCCTTTCCCTTCCCCTTTCCCTCCCCTTTTCCCTCCCCTTTTCCCTCCCCTTTTCTCACCTACTTTCTCTCCCATCCTTTCCCTTCCCTATTTTCCCATTAACTTTCCCTTCCCTTTTCCCTCTTACTTTTCCCTCCCTTCTTTTACCACCCCTTTCCTTCCCCTTTTTTCCTTCCCCGTTTCCCTCCTATTTTCTCTCCCTCCCTTTCTCTGCCTTACTTTCCCTCCCTTACTTTCATACTTCCCACCCCTCCTTTCCATCCCTTACCTTCCCCCTCCTCTTCCCTCCCCTTCTTCTCCCCTCCCCTTCCTCTCCCCTTCCCTTCCCTTCCCTTCCCTTCCCATCCCTCCCCTTCCCTTCCCTTCCCTTCCCTTCCCTTCCCTCCCCTCCCCTCCCCTTCCCTCCCCTCCCCTCCCCTCCCCTCCCTTCCCCTCCCCTTCCCTCCCCTCCCCTCCCCTCCCCTCCCCTTCCTCTCCCCTCCCCTCCCCCTCCCCTCCCCTCCCTTCCCCCTCCCCTCCCCCTCCCCTCCCCTCCCCTTCCCTCCCCTCCACTCCCCTCCCCTCCCTCATTCCTCTTTTCCCTGTCACCTCCCATCCACCCTGTTCAAACTCTTATTTTTCAAACATTTACTTCTTCCCCCCATCGTCATCCTTCCCCCCCCCGCCCTCTCTTCCCCCCATATCGTCTACCACACCCTTTCTCCTCCCTCTTTCCCTCAAATTCGGTATCTCTAACCCCCCTTTCCTCCCCCACCACCTCCCCACTCCCTCCTCACCTCCTCCTCACTCCCTCCTCACTCCCTCCTCACTCCCTCCTCACTCCCTCCTCACTCCCTCCTCACCTCCTCCTCACTCCCTCCTCACTCCCTCCTCACCTTCTCTCCACCCGCTCCTCATCCCCTCTTCACTTCCTCCTCACCCTATCCTCCACTCCCTCAGTACTCCTCCGTCGATTCCCTCGGGTCCCTACTCTCCCTTGGTCCCCTTCCCCGACCCTCACTTCC
>NC_134779.1:58346459-58348959 GCF_046742065.1 Oratosquilla oratoria
GATTGTGTGACGTTATATGACGTCACCAGTCGTCAGTTAACGTTATCCAATTAAGAATGCAGTTACAAAACGATGATACTCTTAAACCATGTTACTCTCTCTCTCTTTTCCTCTCTCTTTTTTCTTTCTCTCTTTCTCGTCTATCTCCCTCTCTTTCTCTTCTCTCTCCCTCTCTCTCTCTTTCTCTCTCTCTCTCTCTATCTATCTCTATATCTCTCTATCTATCTCCTCTCCCTCTCTCTCTCTCCCTCTCTCTCTCTCTCTCTCTCTCTCTCTCTCTCTCCCTCCCCCCCCCCCGCCCCTCTCTCTCTCCGTCTCTCTCTCTCTCTCTCTCTCTCTCTCTCTCTCTCTCTCTCTCTCTCTCTCTCTCTCTCTCTCTCTCTCTCTCTTACGTAAGTGCATCTGACAACTTGAGAGTATTGTCCTCCTCCTCTTCTGGCTTCCAAATAACCCAGAAACAGACCCACCCTAATACAACACAGACAAGACCAAAAATAAATAATCGGGCTCAAGGACCGTAACCGGCTACCTTGGGGTCGGGGGTAATCCATTCAGTGTAACTTGAGTCAACAACTATCGTTACATATAAAAAAAAGAGGCATGAATATACGTCTGTTTTTAATATTCTATTTTTGCGAATACCAAATGATTCTATTTGGGTTTAGAAGGCCCTCTAGACACATGAGACCCAACTAGGACAGACAGAAACATTAATCACGGCTGGTGGTTCCTGCAGCCACCAAGCATGAATATGCAGATGCATTTAAGAGACCTGCATTGCTTGCAGCTCATATAATGATTGCATCACACGCATCATTCCAACCTCATCTCTCTCAGGCCCACCCTCCCTAATTCCCCCATCCCCTCCTCTCCTCTCCCTCCTCTCCTCTCTCTCCTCTCCACTCCTTCCTCTCCTCTCCCTCCTCTCCTCTCTCTCTTTTGTCCCTAGCCTTTTCTACCCATTTTCATACTCACTCCTTTCTTTTCTCCCTCTTTCTCTCTCTTCACTCTTTTCGTTTCTCTTTACTTTCTCCCTTCTTCCTTTCTTTTCCCTCTTTTTTCTTCCCAGTCTCATTGTCACTCCATTCTCCTCTTCCTCTCTTTTCCTTATTTTTTCTCCATTTTGATATTGTTATAAAATCCTTCGATGCCCAGCGTGCACAGACGCACACACACGCATATGGTGCGAGAAGTATTCCAACGTCTTCCAACCAACTCTCCAGTGAACATCTATTGTTCCTTCAGATCTCAAGCAAGTGGCATTCAATTGTTCCTAGTGACCCGAAAACCCGGCTTCAAGGCAACACCTGCTTGAACAATAGGTCTCGCCAGCGTTTCGGGGAAAACGCCCTGACACCTGCGTCGGACAAGAGACCGCGCTTCACGGCTACACTGAGAAGGGCGCCCTGACACCTGCGTTGGACAAAAGAGACCGCGCTTCTCGGCTACAATGAGAAGGGCGACTGTCCGGCGCCTGTTATCGTCGCTCAAACCCAAGGCGATGAACACTTTTTTATGTACCCAATCAGTATATGGCACCACTGTAAATTTTCATATATGTATGTAAAATCTGGCAACTCCCGAGGTTACTGCGGAGGTTGCATTTTATGTATAAACCAGAAAGAACACGGAAACAGTAAAGACACCGCTCATTCTTTGCTTCTCTAATACTAGTACCTTAATGTAGTAAAAATCTACACATCTACAATATAACTCTTGTCCCACCCCGCCTTTCTCTCTCTCTCTCTCTCTCTCTCTCTCTCTCTCTCTCTCTCTCTCTCTCTCTCTCTCTCTCTCTCTCTCTCTCTCTCTCTCTCTCTCTCTCTCATCTCCCTCTTTTTCGCACTACTCCCACGTTCAACAGTCCTCTTTTCCCCTCTCTCGTTTCCCTCCTTCTCCCCAAACACTCTCATTCTCTTTCTTCTTCCTAACTCTTCCTCTTTCCCTCTTTCTTCAATCTTTTCTTTGTCACTCTACGCTCCCATGTATGTACATGCGTGTGTATGTGTACATGTGTATAGTTATACGTATCGTGGACCAGAGATAGTATTAAGAGAAAGCAAAAACTTTTATTAAATTTTACATTGAATTAAAAAAAAAATCCAGCGAGAGATAAAAAGAGAAGGTAAGGAAAGAAAAGGAGGAAAGAATAAGAAGAGGAAGAAAAGAATAAGAAAAGGAAGAGAACTGAGAGCATTGGGAAGATGGAAAGAGAGAGGAATAAAGAGAGGTGAAGGAGAGAGTACGAGATTGAGAAAGAGATAGAAACAGATAGGGAGACAGGTGGAAAATGACGGACGGAGAGATAGAAGAAAAGACAGAGACAGAAAGAAAAAGACAGGCAAAGACAGACATAGGGACAGACGGGGAGAGAGAGAGACACAGAGAGAGAGAGAGAGAGAGAGAGAGAGAGAGAGAGAGAGAGAGAGAGAGAGAGAGAGAGAGAGAGAGAGAGAGAGAGCGAAGAGAGAAGAGAGGAGAGAGAAAAGAGAAGAAATGA
>NC_134779.1:58381459-58391459 GCF_046742065.1 Oratosquilla oratoria
AGGAGGGAGATGGGAGAAAGGAAGAGGGAGGAAAGAGGAGGGAGGAGGGAGGAGGGAAGAAAGAAGAGGGAGGAGAAAGGAAGGAGGAGGAGGAGGGAGGAAGGAGGAGGGAGGAGGGAGGTGGGAAGAGGGAGGAGGAAGGAGGGAAAAGGGAAAAAGGAGAAGGGAGGAGGGAGGAAGGAGGAGGGAGGAAGGAGGAGGGAGGAGGGAGGAGGGAAGAGGGAGGAGGGAATAGGGAGGAGGGAGGAGGATTTGAAAATGTATGAATGGAATCCGAAAGGGAGACGAAATATGAAATATTGTCGCTATTTTGAGCCGTGACCTATGTTGACCCGGCAAGGTCACGCTCCATTAGTCAGGGCGTGACCTCAAGGAGGACAAGAGTCGAGGTCGACATCTTCGTGTGATAGGTCATACGTGTGACGTCACTAGTCTTTTCATTATCGTTTTTATCGTTATCATCACGTCTGGCTGTTGCTGTCACCCTTATCCTCACCTTCATCCCCATCCTCATCCTCATCCTCGTCCTTACCCTCATCCTCATTCTCACCCTCATCCTCATCCTCACCCTCGTCCTCATCCTCACCCTCACCCTCATCCTCATCCTCACCTTCATCCTCGTCCTCTCCCTCACCCTCATCCTCACCCTCATCTTCGTCCCCACCCTCATCCCTGTCCTCATCCTCACCCTAACCCTCACCCTCATCCTCGTCCTCACCCTCATCTTCGTCCCCACCCTCATCCCCGTCCTCATCCTCATCCTCGTTCTCATTCTCGTCCTCACTCTCGTCCTCGTCCTCACCCTCATCCTCGTCCTCATCCTCATCCCTGTCCTCACTCTCGTCTTCATCCTCATCCTCATCCCCGTCCTCATCCTCACCCTCGTCCTCATTCTCACCCTCACCTTCACCCTCATCCTCGTCCTCAAACTCATCCCCGTCCTCACCCTCATCCCCATCTTCACCCTCATCCTCATCCTCACCTTCGTCCTCATCCTCACTCTCACCCTCATTCTCGTCCTCACTGTCCCCTTATTCTTCACAGGTTACTCCATATCTGACTGTCTCTCCTCCATATCTACCTCCATCTAAAGCCCTCCACCTCCACTGAAAGACAACACTTACCATCTACCTCCACCTCCACCTCCACCTCTACCTCCACCTCCACCTCCACCTCCATCTCCACCTCCACCTCCACCTCCACTTCCATCACCACGTCCACCTCCACCTTGTGTGTACGTGTGTGCATGTACATTTGTATGTGAGCATGTGTGTACGTATCTGTGTTTATGTTTGGGATCGTGTGTGTGTGTGTGTGTGTGTGTGTGTGTGTGTGTGTGTGTGTGTGTGTGTGTGTGTGTGTTTGTGTGTGTATGTGTGTTAATGCGTTTGTGTGTGTATGTGTGTGTTGTGTGTGTGCATGTGTGTATGTGTGCGTGTGTTTAAGTGTTTGTGTGTGTGTGTGTGTGTGTGTGTGTGTGTGTGTGTGTGTGTGTGTGTGTGTGTGTGTGTGTGTGTGTGTGCATATACGTACACACACACAGGCGCAAATACCATAACACATTTTTACACATACGTATGCATGAACGAACGCATTTTGCCTGAATCTACATCTTTCCTCTATTCAACTTTATCTCCAACTTTCTCTTTTCTCTTTTCTCCTCTTTTCTCCTCTCATTCGTACATTCCCCTCTTCTCTTTCCCCATTTCCAACCCGAACCGGTTTCGAACCTTTTCCATATGTATTCAAGACTTCGAACCTAACGAACCTTTAGGTTCGAGTCCTTTATGTGTTCTGAAACTCTATCCGGAAGCTATTGGACCCTTCTGCCCGGCCCCTTCTGGGGGTCAAACTAATCCTCCTGATACTTAGGATCAAATGCCATTTAGGAATAGTTTATATTTTGTATGTTCGTCTATAGTTTCTTGGTTTTAATGTGTCTAAATCTATTTATAGTTTCTTGGTTTTAATGTGTCTCAATCTATTTATAGTTTCTTGGTTTTAATGTGTCTCAATCTATTTATAGTTTCTTGGTTTTAATGTGACTCAATCTATTTCTAGTTTCATGGTTTTAATGTGTCTCAATCTATTTATAGTTTCTTGGTTTTAATGTGTCTAAATCTATTGATAGTTTCTTGGTTTTAATGTGTCTCAATCTATTTATAGTTTCTTGGTTTTAATGTGTCTCAATCTATTTATAGTTTCTTGGTTTTAATGTGTCTCAATCTATTTATAGTTTCTTGGTTTTAATGTGTCTCAATCTATTTATAGTTTCTTGGTTTTAATGTGTCTCAATCTATTTATAGTTTCTTGGTTTTAATGTGTCTCAATCTATTTATAGTTTCTTGGTTTTAATGTGTCTCAATCTATTTATAGTTTCTTGGTTTTAATGTGTCTCAATCTATTTATAGTTTTTTGGTTTTAATGTGTCTCAATCTATTTATAGTTTCTTGGTTTTAATGTGTCTCAATCTATTTATAGTTTCTTGGTTTTAATGTGTCTCAATCTATTTATAGTTTCTTGGTTTTAATGTGTCTCAATCTATTTATAGTTTCTTGGTTTTAATGTGTCTCAATCTACTTATAGTTTCTTGGTTTTAATGTGTCTCAATCTATTTATAGATTTTTGGTTTTAATGTGTCTCAATCTATTTATAGTTTCTTGTTTTTAATGTGTCTAAATCTATTGATAGTTTCTTGGTTTTAATGTGTCTCAATCTATCTATAGTTTCTTGGTTTTAATGTGTCTCAATTTGTTTATAGTTTTTTGGCTTTAATGTGTCTCAATCTATTTATAGTTTCATGGTTTTAATGTGTCTCAATCTATTTATAGTTTCTTGGTTTTAATGTGTCTCAATCTATTTATAGTTTTTTGATTTTAATGTGTCTCAATCTATTTATAGTTTCATGGTTTTAATGTGTCTCAATCTATTTATAGTTTCTTGGTTTTAATGTGTCTCAATCTATTTATAGTTTCTTGGTTTTAATGTGTCTCAATCTATTTATAGTTTCTTGGTTTTAATGTGTCTCAATCTATTTATAGTTTCTTGGTTTTAATGTGTCTCAATCTATTTATAGTTTCTTGGTTTTAATGTGTCTCAATCTATTTATAGTTTCTTGGTTTTAATGTGTCTCAATCTATTTATAGTTTTTTGGTTTTAATGTGTCTCAATCTATTTATAGTTTCTTGGTTTTAATGTGTCTCAATCTATTTATAGTTTCTTGGTTTTAATGTGTCTCAATCTATCTATAGTTTCTTGGTCTCAATCTATTTATAGTTTCTTGGTTTTAATGTCTCAATCTATCTATAGTTTCTGGGGTCATATAGAATTCACAATCTCTATTTCATTTTGGCTATTGTTTATCGGCTAGATGGTGTTTCAAATCATTTATAATTCCTTGGATCAAATGCCATTTATATTCTGTGTTTCACTTCGTCTATCAATTCCTTTATACTTTCTATTTCGTCTATAGTTTATTGGTTAGATTATCTCTCAATTTGCTTATAATTTCTTGTGATAAAATGACATTTAGAAAGAGTTTATATCATGCATTTCAGTTTGTCTATAGTTTCTTAGTTTTGAGTATGTTTCAATTGATTTCTTTAGATCAAATACCATTTAGGAACCATTCCCTAATCTGTATCAATTTCGTCTATAGTTTTGTGGTTAAAGTATATCTTTAAATGTATCTTCTTGGGAATTAATTTTGTTATGTATTTACATACGTCTTTTTTCTTAATCTAAATGTTTTCTTTTGTTAATCAAAATAACAACTCGTATTTTTTTTTTGTAATAGACTAAATTATTTATTTTTTTAGACTACTATATGTTGAATTGTATTTAATATGAGGAATAAACTACTTAGTTTTAGCTTATACTATGAGACGTAATTATTTGCTTTTTAGCTTGAATGTGAAAGTTATAGTTATTGAATTATATAGAATGAATGTATAATTCATGACTCTTTAGTGTTATTGTATAGTTTTGTACTTCGTAATATGTCATACGAAATCCAGCGTTTTTCGTCCGGGGTTGTTTTGCCCCCGGGGGAGGGGGGGGGATGTCCAGGGGTGTTTTGTCCGGGGACGTTTTGTCCGGTGTGTGTATACGTTTTTGTCGGGGGGTGTTTCGTCCGGGGTGTGTTTCTTCCGGGGGGTGTTTCGTCCGGGGTGTGTTTTGTCCGGGGGGTGTTTCGTCCGGGGTGTGTTTTGTCCGGGGGTATTTTGTCCTGGTGTTCTGTTGTCCGGATACTCTGTTACTTGCCCTAACCGTTCGAGGTCATATTAGGGCAAAGTTGACGGCTTCGGCCGCAGGTACTGAGTGCCCTCTGGCATTAGTCAGAAAAAAAAATCCGTAAAGGAAGCCAGATTCGTCCCGAGCTGAAGAAAGTCCTCTATTAATCAAAAAGTTAACCTTCTTTTCAGTTAACAAGTTAAATAATTTAACATAACTATTGCTGACGTCATAGACGATGCTACTCAGCCTCCCCGCTCCCCCACCTCCTCCTCCTCCTCCTCCTCCTCCTCTTTCTCCTCCTCCTCCTCCCTATCCTCACATCTCCTTCTCCTCCTTCCTTCCTCCCCTCTCCACCCATCAATCACCGGTGTTAAAATCTTATTCGATTTCAGTGTTAAATTAACACGTCCAGCAATTCTACTCATCTGTAAGGTTGTCACCACAATAAAGTTGTTAATAACCTCCTCCTCCTCCCCTCCTTGACCCCTCCTCCTCCTCCCCTCCTCCTCCTCCTCCTCCTCCTCCCCTCCTTGACCCCTCCTCCTCCTCCCCTCCTCCTCCTCCTCCTCCTCCTCTTCCTACTCTTCGTCCTTCTCCTCCTCTTTTTCCTCTTCATCCTCTTCATCCTCTTTTTCCTCTTCCTCCTCCTCCTCCTCTTCCTCTTTTTTCTCCTCTTTTCCTCTTCCTCCTCTTCCTCCCCACCTCCTCTTTTTCCTCTTCATCCTCCTCCTTCTCCTCTTCCCCCTCCACCTCCTTCTCTTCCTCCTGTTTCTCCTCCTCCTCCTCCTCCTCCTCTCTCTCTCATCCTCTTACGGCCGTAAAATGGCAGATTACAAGAGATTAACCAAGAAGGACATTTCCCCGCAGCTTTGAATAAAAGTACCGTTGAAACCTTCACCATCCCTCTTTTTCTTCTTCTTATCATTATTATTTTTCTCTTTTTTCTTTTTCTTTTTCTTCCTATTTTTCTGTTTCTAATTTTTTTCCTCTTTTTCTTCTTCTTATTTAATATCATTTTTCTTTTTTCTTTTCCTTCTATTTTTCTCTTTCTTATTTTTCTTCCTCTTTTTCTTCTTTTTCTTCTTTTTTTCTCCTTTTTCTCTTCTTCTTCCTCTTGCTCTTCATCCCTCTTTTTCTTCTTCTTTTTATCATTATCATTTTCATTTTATTTTTATTCTTATCTTCATTTCTATTTTTCTGTTTCTTATTTTTCTTCCTATTTTTCTTCTTTTTCTTTTTTCTCTCCTTTTCCTTTTCTTCTTCTTCTTGCTCTTCTTTTCTTCTTTCACGGCTTTGTATTTTCTCCTTGAAAGCCTCTGTTTTTTCATACACGTTAATTTCTCTTTCTCAATCTATGTTGCTCTTTTTATCTTTCTTCCTCTTCTTATTTTCACACCTCCTCTTCCTTAATGTGTCCTCCTCTTCCTTTTTCTCATCCTCCACTATCTCCTCCTCCTCTTCTTATATATTCTCCTTCTCTTCCTTTTCCTCTTTTTCTCTTCTTCTTTTCTCTCCTCTTCTTATTCCTTCTTTTCTCCCTCTTCCGCCTCTTTTTTTCTCTCTCCTCCTCCTCACTTTCTTCTCTTTTCTCCTCCTCTTCCTCTTCTTTCTCCTTCACCTTGTCTTGCTCCTCTTTTTCTTTCCTCTCTTCTTATTTCTCCTCATCTACCTCTCTCTCTCTCTCTCTCTCTCTCTCTCTCTCTCTCTCTCTCTCTCTCTCTCTCTCTCTCTCTCTCTCTCTCTCTCTCTCTCTCTCCTCCTCTCTCTCGTCCACCTCTTACTCCTACCCTCTTCCTCTCTCTCCTCCTCCTCCCTCCTCCTCTCCTCCTCCTCCTCCTCCTCCTCCTCCTCCTCCTCCTCTTCCTCCTCCTCCTCCTCCTCCTCTTCCTCCTTTTCCTTTTCTCCTCACCCTCATCACCATCACTGTTGTTTTGTGATGATGATGGTTGTAGTGATAATTGTGGTATTCATGGTAATGATAGTGGTTGTGGCGGTCGTGGTTGTGGTGGTCGTGGCTGTGGTGGAGGCGTTTTTGGTGGTGTCTGTGGTGGTGGTTATGGTAATGGATGTGGATCCTGGTCGTGCTTTTGGTTGTCATGGTGGTGGTAGTAGTGGTGGTGGTGGTTGTGGTTGTCGTGATTTTGGTGGTGGTTGTGGTTGTGGTTGTGGATCCTGGTCGGGCTTTTGGTTGTCACGGTGATAGTAATGGTGGTTGTTGTGGTGGCAGTGTGGTTGTGGTAGTCGTGATTTTGGTGGTGGTTGTGGTTGTGATTGTTGTTGTTGTTGTTGTTGTTGTTGTTGTTGTTGTTGTTGTTGTTGTTGTTGTTGTTGTTGTTGTTGTTGTTGTTGTTGTTGTTGTTGTTTGTGGTTGTGGTTGTAGTTGTTGTGTTTGTGGTTGTAGTTGTGATTTGTGATTGTGGTTGTGGTTGTGGTTGTGGTTGTGGTTGTGGAGGCGCCCTTCGACCCCTCTCGGAGGCGGGGCTGTCTGACCCGTAAGAGAAGAGTCAAGACCTAACCTTTGCATTTCTCACCTTGATGCCAAGCGCCCGGTGGAGGGGTCGGGGGTGTCGGGTGGAGGTGGCGGCGGCTGAGAAGGAGGGTTACAGAAGGAGGAGGAAGAAGAGGAGGAAGGGGAGGAAGAGTAGGAGAACGAGGAGAAGAGGAGGTGGAGGGGGAGGAGGAGGAGGTGGTGTGGACGTGAAGGGGGAGGAGGTGAAGGAAGAGGTAAAGAGGAGGTGTAAGAGGACGAGGAGGAGGAGGAAGAGGAGGAGGAGGAGGAAGAGAAGGTGGCGGCAGCTGTGAGGGAGGGTTACAGAAGGAAGAGGAAGAAGAGGAGGAAGGGGAGGAAGAGTAGGAGAACGAGGAGGAGAGGAGGTGGAGGTGGAGGGGGAGAAGGTGAAGGAGGAGGTGGAAGAGTAGGTGTAAGAGGACGAGGAGGAGGAGGAGGAGGAAGAGGAGGTGGCGGCGGCTCAGAGGGAGGGTAACAGAAGGAGGAAGAAGAGGAGGAAGGGGAGGAAGAGTAGGAGAACGAGGAGGAGAGGAGGTAGAGGGGGAGGATGTGGAGGGGGAGGAGGGGGAGAGGGAGGGGGTGAAGGAGGAGGTGGAAGAGGTGTAAGAGGACGAGGAGGAGGAGGAGGAGGAGGAGGAGGAAGAGGAGGTAGCGGTAAAGGAGGTATGGGGTTAAAAGGTTGAAGGAGGGAGAAATACTGTAGAAGAAGTAGAAGAAGTGGAAGTTGAAGAGGAGGAGGAGGAGGAGGAGGAAGTAAAAGGAGGCATAGAGGAAGAGGTAAATGAGGAAATAGTGGAGGAGGAGGTGAACATTGAGGAGGAGGTAGAGACAGTTGAGGAGGAACTTGAGAGAGAAGAGGAGGCAGAAGTAATTAGAATATAGTTTGTTATAATCATTTATCATTAATACTTATATTAATTAATTAATTAATTAGTTAATTAATTAATTAATTAATTAATCATATTCTTGGGGGCTTCACGCAACCGAATAGAATCGTCTGGTTTATAAACTGTCAGGTGAAATCAAGCGTTCAGTTATAACCAGCGATTCTATCCAGGGACGCGAAGAGGTGAAGTTATAGAAGAGAAAGTTAAGGAGAAAGAAAGGGGGGGAGAAGAAATGGAAGGAGAAGGAAGGGAGGAGAGAAGGAAGGAGAAGGAAGGGGAGAAAAGGAATGGAAGGAGAAGATAGAAAGGGGGAGAGAAGGAAGTGGGGGGAAAGAAGGAAGGGGGAGAGAAGGAAGGGGGAGACAAGGAAGGGGGAGAAGGAAGGGGGAAGAGGGAAGGGGGAGAGAAGGAATGAGAGGAGAAAAAATAGGGAGAAAAGGAAGTGGGGGAAGAGAAGGAAGGGGGAAGAGAAAGAAGGAGGAGAAGGAAGAGGGAGAGAGGGAAGGGGGGAGAGAAGGATGGAGGGGAGAAGAGGAAGGAGGGATAAAAGGAAGGGGAAGAAAAGAGGGAGAGAAGGAAGGGGGACAGAGGTAAAGGGGGAGCTAATAAAGGGGTGATAGAAGGAAGGGGGAGAGAAGGAAAGGGGGAGGGAAGGAAGGGGGAGAGAACGAAGGGGGAGAGAAGGAAGGGGGAGAGAGGGAAGGGGGAGAGAAGGAAGGGGGAGAGAGGGAAGGGGGAGAGAAGGAAGGGGGAAGAGAGGGAAGGGGGAGAGAAGGAAGAGGGAGAGAAGGAAGGGGGAGAGAAGGAAGAGGGAGAGAAGGAAGGGGGAGAGAAGGAAGGGGGAGAGAAGGAAGAGGGAGAGAGGGAAGGGGGAGAGAAGAAAGGGGGAGAGAAGAAAGGGGGAGAGAAGAAAGGGGGAGAGAAGGAAGGGGAAGAGAAGGAAGAGGGAGAGAAGGAAGGAGAGAAAGAAAGAAGAGAGAAGGAAGGAGATAGAGAAAGAAGAGAATGAGAGAAATATTGTGGGGAAAAGAAGGAAATGAGAGAGACTGAAGAAAGGGAGAAACAGAACATAATAACAGAAGAAAGAAGGAGACTGCAAGAGACCATAAGGTCTACACTAGGTAGTTCCATGTCTATTAACACCTATCATCCCTATCCGTAACGCTATCTAACTTAACAACCGATACTTTCATCGCTCAATACATAGTTACTAAGGTAGGAAAGAAGTTTAAACAAAGATCAGTATTTTTCTTTGATTTAAGATCAGTCTACAATCATGAAAGAATACTGCGTGGGTCTGGTCGGTAGGGGTGTTACTGAAGTCTTTATTGTGTTGATTTGATAAAAGTTTGCAACCAGTACCTCATACAAGGTAAATGTTAGGAAAAAATATATAAGAATATAATAAAACAAAACAAAATGATATAAAATAAATAGATAAAAAAAGAAATATGTATGTATATATTATATATATATATATATATATATATATATATATATATATATATGCAACAGTAATCACATAAAACCCGTGAATAAAGATTTCTGCTTGTAACCACGAGGAAAATAAAGATCGGAATACTGAACGTTTTCGTCTATAAAGCCATTTTCAAAGTACTTTGAAAATGTCTTAATAGACGAAAACGTTCAGTATTCCGATCTTTATTTTCCTCGTGGTTACAAGCATATATATATATATATATATATATATATATATATGTATATATATTTATATATATAATAAAACAAAATACTATACAATAAAATAAAAAAGAATAATATAAAAGACCTAAATTAGTCTATGCTATCTCAACTTACCAAACCTTTGTAATTTCTTGAGATTCAGTCCTTTGTTCTTTGTCCCTTGTAGTACCTTTTCCCCCGTTGAAACATCCTCTAAGCCACGTTGTATCCTTAGTATCCTTGGTACCTTTTAAGTATACCTTTGTTTCCTACGATACCTGTATACAAATATATATATATACATACATATATATATATATATATATATATATACATATATATATATTTGTATATATGTATATATATACATATATATACAGTATATACATTTATATACATATATATACATATATATACATATATATATATATATATATATATATATATATATATATATAGATAAGACTTATTCATTTATCTATTTATTTATCTATTTAGTATTTATAGATTATTCTTTAATGATGACATAACGATGACTCGAATGGAATAAAGGGGAAGGAGTGAAAGATGGGAGAAAGGGAAGGAGAGGAGAGAAAGGATAAAAGAGAGATGAAAGGAGGAAGGAGTTACGTAGACTTACATGGAGGATAAACGAACAGCAACAGACCTATTGGTCCTTGCATGG
>NC_134779.1:58398959-58401459 GCF_046742065.1 Oratosquilla oratoria
ATCGATAAATAAATGAATGAATAAATAGATAGATGACGTGTTGGATAATTACATATATAAATGAATAAATAAATACATTGGTAAATACGTGAATAAAATATGTTGCATGTCGTGGAATCCGGTCTTCGCTCTTCTAACATACATTTCTAGTTGACGTCTCCTGAAGTCCATCTTTTGGTTGAAACTTGAGACCAAACTTCAGTAAATCCCGGGGACTCGGTTCGGTTGTGTCTTGGTGTGACTGTAAGGAAAGTGACCGGCAAACGGTAACGATTATTTGATGGTCGGAATGCCGGTCGGCCGCGGTGGTAATCGGCGGTAAACAGACGTATGGCGGTTATCGGAGAAGTCAAACTCCATTTTCGAAGTTAATTTTAACGATGATACGTTTGGAATATTAACGACAAGATACTTTTGTTTATGAGCTTTGATATCGTTGAGGACCGATTCTATTTCTTGTTAAAATAGAGTTTGTATAAAGAAAAGTATAGTGCGCTAAGTACACACGTTCCACAAATCACTTATATATCTTAAACTCCATTTAAGAAAACCTTAGGATATTAACAACACGCATATCTAGAACACGATTAGTTATGTGGAGGTTATTTGTTTAGTTAGGTTAAGGATTTAGTTAAGATATTTAGGTGGATTTGTGAAAGATCGGGTTTGTCGCTCGGCCGGCAGCCATTTTGACGCGTCGGAGCCGATCGAGAAGAAGAAAAAACCGTTACGTCCAACATGGCGGGTAGACGTCAGCGGCCACAAAATGTTATCCTTATTCACGTCCGTCCCTCACAATTTCTCACTGTTTTCTCACTGTCCCCGGCGTGCATTGAGCCTCCTAGGAGACTCGTGTGGCCTTCCTTGCCTCTTCCCTCCTCTTAAGCCACAGTGCCTCTTACCCAAACCCATTGTGATCAAAGTCCTTTTTACTCGAAGGAGGCACTGAACCTATGACATATATTTGGCACTTATTCAGGGCACTGGCACTGTGTAGGGCAGGTATCCTGCCAGCGAGAAGTGGAGGCAAGTCCTCTTGGTCACCCGTCCACATACATACTGTCCGCTCCAACCCGCGTTAGACTTTTAGCTCATTTACTCAGCCCGGGCAGTAATAAATCTTGTGCTGGCGTGGCCATTTGAGACCCTAGGCTCCTCCGCGCGCTCGCCAGCCAGCCCAGGCTGCCTGGCGTGGTCCGCTACACACTCCACTACCACAACCACCTCCTTGACCGATGCGGTCGGAGCTGGATATCCTTCCCGCCGCCGCCGCCGCCGCCACAGCCGCCGTTGGTCCTATTTGCTGTCGTTGCTTTCCTCTTTTTATGTTTTACCCTCTTACCACCGATGGTAAATAGTTTTATTTACCGTCTGAGTCTAGTGCCGAGGGAACTAGATATACAGTTTTCATCCCACGATGATAGTAAACGTTCAGTCGACCACCATCATCATTCTGTTTTATTTTATTTCCTTTCTTAGTTTCTTGTTGATTGCCGCAGGATTTACCACCTTTTAACACCGATGCTAGTGCCTATCACCATCGAGACTTCGTACTATTGTAAATGTTTGTACTATTTTCTTTCAACGATGATGATAGTCGTACTACTCAGACCACTATTTACCGTTAGTCCGCGGACCAGCCTTGGGGCTTATCACATCTGTCCCTGCTTCTTGCCACCCTTGCCACCAGTAATCGTTGTTTTTGTTGTTTCCTGTTTACTTGCCATCGATGGCAAAAGTTCTTGCCAGGGATGTCGTTACGTACATCAATGGTCTTGTCGCTTACAGCCTAGGCTACTTATTAATTGCCTCTATCATTTACTTTTGCCGCTACTTGTCGTTATTGTTGTCCTTTCTTCGGGATATTCTGACAACAGCTCCGCTTGTTATTACTACCATTACCATCATTACCATCATTACCATCATTACTACCGTCTCCTGACACCACGATTTATTTTTTTTTTTTTTTTTTTTTTTTTTTTATTACAATTTCTATCAAATTTTTCCGTCACTTCCAACACCGGTTACCGCCAATCGCCATCTACCGCTACAAAGGGATATTGATTTATGTTGTTTCGGTCACCCTGGCTCGTTTCTCGGCACCAGCACTGACACCAACTCTACCTGTATCACCAACTCTACCAACACTTCTACTTTGAATCTTATTCTTCATTGTCATTTTTGTGTTTATCTATGTTGGCAGGATTCTCCCCCTCCCCCCTTCATTGGTAATCAACATCATTACCACCACTTCTGCCAACATTACCGCTCACTCCCTCCCTTTACGCTATAATCACTTTAAGTGTTGTCACCGCTTTCATCACTTCCACCATACCTCCACCATTCATCCACTAATACTTCCATTTCATCCACCCCCTACCCATCATGAGTATCTCCACTATAATCACTATTCCCACGTCTATCACCACGACCATCACTATCTCCGGCTTTTAGCACCACCACCCCTGTATCGTATCACCACCACCACCACCAACAACAA
>NC_134779.1:58431459-58436459 GCF_046742065.1 Oratosquilla oratoria
CGTGCAGGGAAACCAGGCAGGCCAGGAAAGTCGGGTAGGTCAAGCAGGTCGGACAGGACGGGCAGGCTGTCCCAAAAAATGTGTATATTTGTAAAAGTCTGTACAGGTCTGTGCAGGCTAGAGCAGGTTGGACAGACTAGGCAAGTCAGGTAGCTAGGCAGACTGTCCCACAGATTCTGTGTATAGGTCTGTGCAGGCTGGAGTAGGCTGGGAAAGGCCGTGTAGGCTGGCCAGGCAGGCCAGACAGACCAGACAGATCAGGCAGGCTGTCCCACAGAGTCTGGGTCTGTACAGATCTGTGCAGGCTGGAGCAGGCCGTGTAGGTAGGTCAGGCAGGTTGGGCAGGCCAGACAGGTCGGGCAGGTTGGGCAGGCCGGGCAGGCCGGGCAGGCCGGGCAGGCCAGGCAGGCTAGGCAGGCTGTCCCACAGTTGCTCTGCTCGTCTCCGTCTGTGGGATGGTGCCCGGTGTGCACATTGGGGTTGTCAAGTCCTCCCAGCTAGAATGACGAATGACTTCGTCTCCCCAAGGACCTCAAGGGACAAATTTTATCAATTTTATATCGCTTTTTATTTACTTAATCCTCTACATTATCAACAAAATTCTTCTATAGACATTTGCTGCCATCCCTTCGCAAGGTGTAGAGACACTTGAGAGCTTGAAAGAATTTTCGGTTTTGGAAGATATGGAAGAAAAAAGTCGAAAATAATTTTCCTAACTGGGGTCGGCACATCCCGTCCCGCCAAAACCCAGCCAGCCTTTGTCCCATCAAGCTCGAGACCTTTAGGGCCAGTATCATGCACACGCCAAATACATTATCGACTCTATTGACACATTTTTCATTTCCTTTGGTCCAACTGTCCAACACAAGAACCGTAAAGTTGACGATGACGTTACGAGCGGACGGGAACCTCGACCTTATTGTCGATCCAGAGGAAAGGGAAGGGGAGAAACTGTTCGGTTTATTTACTTTGTTTTGAACCAGAACTGAAGGCTCGCTTCAGCTGGCTTTGCACCCTTGAACAGTGATGTTTCAACGCTGAACAACGCTCACCAACGGCCCGTTGATATTAGTCGTGTAGTTGTAAGCAACAGTCACCCAAACAGAGCACCCTCGAGTCTGTCTTCTTTTGTTTCTTTTGACAAATCAATTCTGTTCTGCTGACGGTGTTTCCTCAGCTAATTGGTAATATTCTCAGCGCTTACTTCTCCCACAGGATCATTCCCTGTGTCTGTCACCTAGTCAGGGATAAGTATCACCAACATTGGCTAAGGACATAATACTCCTAACTTCTATTCCCTACTCCCTTACCTAATTTCCTCCCTTCTTCCTTCTTCCTTTCTTCTCCCTCCTCCTCTTATCTCCTCTCTTCTTCTCCCTCCTCCTGCCCTACCATTTCTTCTCCACCTATCTCCTCACTTCTCCTCCTTTCTCCTCCCTCCTCCTTTTTCCTCTCTTCTCTCCCCTTCCCCTCCCTACTCCTCTCTTCTCCTCTTTCCTCCTCCCTTGTCTTCTCTTCTCCTCCCTTCTCATTTCTCTTCCCTTCTCCTTTCTCCTCTCCTCTTCCTCTCTTTACTCCTCCCTTTTGTTCCCTTCTCCTCCCTTGTCCTCTCTTCTCCTTTCTCCTTTCTTCTCTCTTCTCCCTTCTCCCTCTTCTCCTTCTTCTTCTCTCTTCCTTGCTTCTGCATTCTTCTCTTCCTCCCCTCCTCCTTATCCTTCCGTCTCCTCTTTCATATAGGAAACATACTTACTACTCGATACCCACTACCATGTATCCGTTACCTGTAACTCGCTACCCGGTATCTGGTACTCGGAATCCGGTATCCGGTAACAACATCTGTTAGCCTTTCCTTGTTTGTTTTGTCAAAAGAGAAAGGAACTCGGAGAGGATTGGAGGGAGGGGAGGAGTGCTGAGAGGATGAGGAGGACCTTCACGACTCCCAAAAATAAAAATTTCTTGCAGAAATGAATTTTTCTTTAGCAGAAATGGAAACTCAAATTTTCTCATTTCACAGAAATGAAAATCCCCCAAGAATCTAGAAAAAATGGAAATTCTAAAATTTCTTGCAGAAATGGAAATTCCAAAATTTCTTGCAGAAATGGAAATTCCGAAATATCTTGCAGAATTGAAAACTCGGAAATTTCTTGGAGAAATGGAAAGAATCTGGAAGAAATGAAAACATCAGTAATTTCTTGCAGAATTGAAAAACAAAAATAAAAACCTTGAAGCAATGGAAATACAAAAATTTGTTAAAGAAATCGAAATCCAGAGATTTCTTGCAGAACTGAAAATCCAAAGCTCAAGAATCAAATCCACGAAGATGAGCCAAGCGCGTTTACTATGGGGATACCTCGACTCTTCATTGAGTGCTACTGAGATGAATTGAATACATACCATACATACATACATACATACATACATACATACATACATACATACATACATACATACATACATACATACATACATACAAACATACACATACACACACAAGCTCCAACACACAAACACACACACACACACACACACACACACACACACACACACACACACACACACACACACACACACACACACACACACACACACACACACACACGACTTGACGGCGCAGTGGTAGCGATCGCGGCAGCCACTACGTTCGAAACCTGCCCAGGGCTGAAGTGTCAGTATCGCTGCGTTATGAGTCGTTTCTCCAACTCTCGTGGGCAGGGAGTTGGGGGTATGTGTGCGTGTAAGGTCATAGCATTAATCATAGATCGGTCATATATATGAGCTCTGAGCTCTCTTTCGGGAGGGAAACAGCTGTCGATCACGAGTCCAACACGTGATCCAAGATCATGGTGAATCATACACACACACACACACACACACACACACACACACACACACACACACACACACACACACACACACACACACACACACACACACACACACACACACACACACACACACACACACACACACACATACAGAGAGAGACACCGCGTAGACACTCCCAGGTAGGCCCAATTACGTCCCCAAATTCCTTGCTGAAGCGTCCTTGGGACGGCATAGCGGAGCCGGAGACGCAACCATGACAAATGGCTTCATCAGACAGAAATGATCCTACGGAGGCGGGCCGGGGGGGGTGGGGGGTGGAGCGGGCCTCGGAGGCAAATTAGATTCATTCCCAACGCTCTAGCTCAATCCCAGTATGCTTTTGACTCTATGTCCGATTTGTTATGTGTGTGGTTTGGAGGGACGGATGAGTGGGTAGAGGTAGAGGGATAGATGGGTGGATGGATAGATGGATGGATAGGAAGGGGGACAGGGACCAGATAGGGAGAGGAGAAAAAGACAGAAGGCAAAGATTTACGAGACGAAGAGGAAGCAGAGAAAGACAGGAGACAGAGAGAGAAAGAAGGTAAAGATAGGAGACAGAGAGGAGATAGAGGAAGACAGGAGGTAGAGGGAACCAGGAGACAGAGGTAGACAGGAGATAGAGGGAGGGAAGAGACAGATGTAGATAGAGAAGGAGATGAGAAAAATTGGGGACAAGATACAGGCTACCAAAGGAGGTAGGAGATAGATGTAGAGAGGAGACAGGAGAAGACAGGAGATAGAGAAAGACAGGAGGGAGAAGGAATCAGGAGATAGAGGGAGACTGGAGATGGAGGTAGGAGATGGATATAGACAGGAAACAGAATGAGAGAGGAGACAGAGGGAGAGAGAAGATGGAGGAGGAAAGGAAACAGGAGGAGATATGAAATAGAGGGAGAGAGGAGACAGAGGACGAGGTGGAGGGGGCAGCCTTAGCTCAGTGGTATAGCGAGTGTCTCGTAACTGCGTGGGGATTTTGGGCATTATTCGAATCCTGGCCACGGCGCAGAGGTGAGGAAGGGCATCCACTCTGAGTATCGCCCTCAACTGCTGCTCATCTCGGACCTGAGGTGAGTAACCTCAGTTTCCTCCCAGTATTGACACTGCTAACAGTGGCATCGCGCCGTGGACACGGCTGCCTCCTGTGTTCATGTATGAACTGTTCAGGGGCCACGTGCAAAGTTGATGTCAGGGTGGATATCTTCCCCGTAAGCCACGAGATAAAAGAAGAAATGCTGAAGAAGAAGAAGAAGAGGAAGAAGAAGAAGAAGAAGAAGAAGAAGAAGAAGAAAACGAAGAAGTAGCAGTAGTAGAAGAAGAAGAAGAAGAAGAAGAAGAAGAAGAAGAAGAAGAAGAAGAAGAAGAAGAAGAAGAAGAAGAAGAAGAAGAAGAAGAAGAAGAAGACAAAGAAGTAGTAGTAGTAGTAGTAGTAGAAGAAGAAGAAGAAGAAGAAGAAGAAGAAGAAGAAGAAGAAGAAGAAGAAGAAGACAAAGAGGAAGAAAAATAGAAGAAGAAGAAGAAGAAGAAGAAGAGGAGGAAGAAGACGAAGAAAAAGAAGAAGAAGAAGAAGAAGAAGAAGAAGAAGAAGAAGAAAAGACAGAGAGGCTCCGGCAATGTTTGTCATTGTACTTGTAGTATTACGGTTTTTCAACATTTTATTCATTCTTTTATTCGTTTACTAATTCGTTTGTGTAGCTTGCAACTTCCCAAGTTGCAACTGGACAATATTCGACTACGCAGCTTGCAATCACGCAACTTGGAACTACGCAACATGTAACCTCGCAACTTGTAATCGCGTAACTTGTCATTATATAAACTGCAACGGTGCAACTTGCAACCGCGCAAATTGCAACTGTGCAATTTGCAACAGCACAACTTGTAACCGTACAACTTGCAACCAGGCAACTTGCAACCGCGCAACTTACAACAACGCAACTTACAACAACGCAACTTGCAACAACGCAACTTGCAACAACGCAACTTACAACAACGCAACTTGCAACAACGCAACTTGCAACAACGCAACTTGCGACAGTGCAACTTACAACCAGTTAGCTTGCAAACCAGGCAACTTGCAACCAGGCAACTTGCAACAGCGCAACTTACAACCAGGCAGCTTGCAACAGCGCAACTTA
>NC_134779.1:58453959-58458959 GCF_046742065.1 Oratosquilla oratoria
AGGTTGTTAAGAAGTTATGTACACACACAAACACACGAACACACACACACACACACACACACACACACACACACACACACACACACACACACACACACACACACACACACACACACACACACACACACACACACACACACACACACACACACACACACACACACACACACACACACACACACACACACACACACACACACACACACACACACACACACACACACACACACACACACACACACACACACACACACACACACACACACACACACACACAACTCCCCTCCCACGAGAGTTGGAGTAATGACTCGTAGCGCAATAATACTGAAATTAATCCCACCCAGGGCTGAAATAATTTCAGTGTCACTGCGCTGCGAGTTGTTACTTCAATTCTCGTGGGCGGGGAGTTGGGTGTGTGTGTACGTGTAAGGTCACAGCATTACCCATATATTGGTCATACGTATATGAGCTCTGAGCTCTCTTCCGGGAGGGAAATAGCTGTCGATCACGAGTCCAACGCGTGATCCAATACCAATACCAATACACAAAGACACATACCTTTGACAATTAGGACGAAGAGACGGGAACCCATGAGCACAGTTCTTACCTTATTATCTGGTTAAATACACATACGGACACACCTGCACGCATACACAGGCGCATTCATAAAGACCACAAACATATATGTATAAACGCATACATGCATAAATACATACACATATGTATACATAAATATGTACATATGCAAAAGCATATACACATGATATATATATACACTAACAACTAACCGCCCACACACACACACACACACACACACACACACACACACACACACACACACACACACACACACACACACACACACACACACACACACACACACACACACACACACACACACACACACACACACACACACACACACACACACACACATATATATATATATATATATATATATGTATATATATTTATATACATATATATGTGTATAAATATATATATATATATATATATACATATATATACATACATTTATGCATATACTATACATGTATATATGTATATATATATATATATATATAAATATATATGTATATATATATATATATATATATATATATTGTATTATATACGTACATATATATGTATGTATATATATATATATATATATATGTATATATATATATATATATATGCTTTTACATACATGCATACATACACATATAATTATCTCAAATTTGTTCAGTAATTATTCAAAATCTCACATCCACGCGTATCGAGACGCCGTGTGGATTATTCGTCATAACACATTTAGCGCAATAAAATCTGTTCATAAATCCGTTAAAATCTGGTAATGATAAAATATTACAATATTTGTTCCTCATGAAAACTTTCAATATGAAATTTGAATTGCATTTTGATTGATATATATTGGTTGTTCTTTCCCCTCATAAAATAATTTCGTGTCCAAACACACGCACTCGCGCACGCTTGTTTATTAATAGTGTATGATTGTCTGTCTTTTTGTGTGTTTATTATGTGTGTTTGTGGGTGTACTGTATGTGAAATACTTACATTTATTGAATATTTTTATTATTTTTATTTTAGATTAGAGCAAAATATTGAAGTAAGTTTCGGCTCATCATTTTTGTTTGTTTTTGTTTTTGTTTTGTTTTTGTTATTGTTTTGTTGCTGTTATTTGTTCAGGTATTTATTTATTTATTTGTGGTTGTGTGTGTTTTTTGTGTATTTATTATGTGTGTGTGTGTGTGGGTGAATGTGAAATGCTTACATATACAGAATATTTTTTTTCTATTTTAGAGCAAAATATTGAAGTAAGTTTTGCCTCATTATTTTTTGCTTGCTTGTTTTTATTTGTTCAGGTATTTATTGATTTAATTCAATAATTAGTTATTCAAGTTATTTATCTTTTTACTAATGAATATTATTATATTTTCATTTGCGTGAATTGGGTTATCTTTAGTCGTGTCGCTTTGGGAGAGCAGGGGGAGGGGAAGAGGAGGAGGAAGAAGAGGGGAGGAGGAGGGGAAGAGAGGAGGAGGAGGAAGAGAGGAGGAGGAGGGGGAAGAGGGGAGGAGGAGGAAGAAGAAAGGGGAAAATTTTTCTGTGCTTTATTCAATGACATACCAGCCTCTTGGTTATCGGGATTTGAACCGTAGACATATGGGACACAATCAGGACTGTCCCCCCGTGCCGCATTGTATAGATCATATCATTAAAGCCTCAAACAATGATAAAATCAGCCAAAAGGACGTTGGACCCCAACTTGAACGTACATCCCAGGTCGAGACCCCCCCCAGCTCATGTGAACAACATCGTCTTACTACACCAGAATATAATGTATAAAGTCCGCCACGGAAGTGAAAGGTGTCTTGAAGTTCCTTACGTCTTTCTTAGCGTCGGCCTGCCACTCGGTCCGTTAGGTCGAAAATGTATTGAAATTTTATACGAATTTGGACCTTTTGGGTGCTTAGCTGATTACTTGCCGAACCTGGAGGGGGGAGGGGGAGGGGGAGGGGGAGGGGTAGGGGGAGGTGTTGAGGTGGAGGGATTCCATAGTCCGGTAGTTAGCGTCTTCAGCCTGTCTTACAATGTTCCTAAGCTCGAAGACCCACCAGGAACTCAATACTTCTCGGACTATTTCTAGAACTCTGGTCCGTTTTTTGTTGTGGTCCATAATGTGTGAGCCATGGCCCTTGGGTAAGCTAGACTAACTCGCAGAGGGTCCATAATCTAATAACTATTGGTAGTCAGCGTAAGCATAAAGATTAAGTTTATTGTTGTGTTTGGTCGAGATTGAAGAACAGTAATACATAAGAATAAGGTATGTGAGACTCTACTGTACATTGATTTTTTTTAACTGAACAATGTCGCTCCTGATTGTTTATTTAATTTGAATAAAATCATATGGCGGCAACCAGAACAATGATTCAAAATTTCCTCAAGAACAGTCTCGGGGTTTCGCTTAAGTTCATGACTTTATTCAGAACGAAATCCGGAAGGTCTCAAAACACAGAAAACATACACACGTACACATGCATACACACACACGCACACGTACACATGTACACACACACACACGTACACACGTACACACGTACACTCACGTACACATGCACACACACGCACACGTACACATGTACACACACACACACACACACACACACACACACACACACACACACACACACACACACACACACACACACACACACACACACACACACACACACACACACACACACAAACACGTAAAATACAACCAGGTAAATACAACTCATGAATTTAGAGCAAACTAGACACTACGAGATACAAAGGCGGGACACCGCGAGCGTAGCTCCCCTTCCCGTAAAATACAACTAGGTAAACACTAGGTAAATACACACACACACACATCTGCATGCACGTGTGTGTGCTCGCGCGCGTGTGAATCTATACACACTTGTGGATATGCAAATTGATATTTCATTTTTGTAAGGAGGTTACGCAAGAAGGCATTTATGTTTCACACAAACCGTTACCTTTGCCCTATGTGACCAGATAGCTGATCCATGTGGTCAGCAACAGTAGTCCAAGGAGGTGGGAACCATACCGACCGCTCAAAAAAAAAAAAAAAAAAAAAAAAAAAAAAAAAAAAACATGATTTACTTGAGCAATACATCTTTGCGCGTTTTTTTTTTTTTGTCTTTTGAAAAATGTTTCTATTTGAGCCCTCAGTCAATCTCTATTTCCGTTACAAAACCTTGCATTATCTCTTATTACCTCTCAGAGGTCAGAATCATATATACAAAAAAAAATTGACGTCGTTATTCAATATATTCTTCATCTAAAAAAAAAAAAAAAAAATATTCATAGTCAATATATTCTTCGTCTAAAAAAAAAAGTCCGCAAGAAACTTTCCAATATTGTTTTCAGTTGAAGAAACAAGAAAATTATATATATCGATAAATGAATTAATGAATAAATAAGAAGTTGAAAGGAACCTTACTCATATTCAGTATATTATCAGAAAAAAATGAATAAAAGGAACCTTATTCAACAGACTCCCAACATCAATACTGATGATAATAATTTTCGAATTTCTATCGAAAAATTGAATATAGATGACGAACTTAAATAAATCAAATCTCATGGAGTAGACATGATAGATAGTCTGGTTGCTAACAAGCTTCAGTCAACTGGAAATAAATCAAATGTAATAAATGACTTCAACCTCGGGACTTTAAAGTTATTTATCTTTATTCTTTTACCTATTTATTTGTTATGTGTTTCTTTGCGCGCACGCGCGCGCGCGCATTTGTGTGTGTGTGTGTGTGTGTGTGTGTGTGTGTGTGTGTGTGTGTGTGTGTGTGTGTGTGTGTGTGTGTGTGTGTGTGTGTGTGTGTGTGTGTGTGTGTGTGTGTGTGTGTGTGTGTGTGTGTGTGTGTGTGTGTGTGTGTGTGTGTGTGTGTGTGTGTGTGTGTGTGTGTGTGTGTGTGTGTGTGTGTGTGTGTGTGTGTGTGTTTGTATGTGTGTGTGCTTGCTTTTCTGTGCATTTGCGCACGCGTGTATTTGTGCGTGTTAGTACGCATGTGTATATTTGTACTATTGTGTGTGTGTGTGTGTGTGTGTGTGTGTGTGTGTGTGTGTGTGTGTGTGTGTGTGTATGTGTGTGTGTGTGCCTGTATGTGTTTGTGTGTATGTATGCCTGTATGTGCTTGGTGTGTGTATGCCTGTATGTGTTTGTGTTTGTGTGTATGGCTTTATGTGTGTGTGTGTGTGTGTGTGTGTGTGTGTGTGTGTGTGTGTGTGTGTGTGTGTGTCTGTGTGTATATTTGTCTCTTGGGTTTATGTATGTGTACGACTGCATGTTTGTAAGTGCGTGTGCGTGTGTATGTTTGTGTGCATCTGCGTGTGTGTATGTGTGTGAGCGTGTATGTCTATATAATCTCCATGACTGTCATGAGGAAGAAAAAACTACCGACTTTTTCTCCTCA
>NC_134779.1:58463959-58471459 GCF_046742065.1 Oratosquilla oratoria
TTTTTCCTACGACTGAAGTCAAACTTATAGGCCTATAGTTATTTGGTTTCTTTTTGTCACCTTTTTTGAATATGGGAGTAACGTTAGCTAGCTTCCATTCTGTTGGGACATCTGCGGATATGATGGATTTCTTGAAAATAATTTCTAATGGAACAACAATCTCATTTTTCATTTCCTTTAAGATTCTTGGATGCCAACCGTCAGGCCCTGGTGTTTTATTAACTTTGAGTTTGTCTATACACCTTATAATTTTTTCTTTTGTTATATTTACCGTAGTGAGTAAGTTTACTCTAGACTTTTCACAGGTTTCAGTTTGGGATTCACTTTGAGGTGTTTCGTTTACGAATACCGAGCTAAAATAATTGTTTAAGATATTACACATTCCTTCATTTGAATATTCAAGTTGACCGTCAGCAGATAATAGTGGACCAATGTGATTCCTAACAACCTTTTTATCTCTAATGTAACTATAGAACTCTTTGGGATTCTCTTTGGATTTATCAGCGATGTTCATTTCGTATTGTCGTTTTCTTTTTCTTATTGTCTTTTTTAAATCTCTCTGTATTGATACATAACTTTCATAGTCATTAGATGCACCCGAGCACTTATATTTCTTATAAGCCTGTCTCTTTTTAGCAATACTTTTTTCAGTTTCTTTGTCGTAGGAAATGTTTGGAAGTAGCGATGTGTGTGTGTGTGTGTGTGTGTGTGTGTGTGTGTGTGTGTGTGTGTGTGTGTGTGTGTGTGTGTGTATGTGTGTGTGTGTGTTTATTATGCGCAGCTGGTGCAATCAGAATCGTGCTTGTCTCGCATGTTCCTATTCTCCGGTTCGAGTACTGCACTTCTTTCCGATTCCCAGTAGCGAATGCTACCTGCCCCAGCATTCCCCAAAGTGCATAGGGCAAAGATGACGGCTTCGGCCGCAGCTACTCAGCGCCTCCTAGCATTTTTTCTTCATTTTATTTTTGGGTTTAACGTAATAAAGGCAACTGTGAGGTTTGTCTACTGTAGTCTAGTTATGTAAATTATCTAATTATAGATATCGTATCAAGAGTTAGACTAATTACCTTAGGATAAGGAAACCAAGATAAATGAATAGATTAATAGATAAAAATAAATAAATAAATAAAATAGATAAATCAATAAATAGGTTTATAGATAAACAAACTAAATGTATAAACATATTGATAAGTAAACGAATGAATAAACAGATTAATAATAAATGAATAAAATATAAGTAAATCAATCAATAAGAGATTAAGTAAATAGGTAAATAAATTAACCAGTTTATTGAAAATAGATAAATTATGAATGAAATAAAATATATCACATTTATAATTGACTGACCATATCTGATTGATTGACTAGTTTATACAGACAATAACCAGTCAGTTTATATTTTGACGCAATGTATATTATCGTTGACTACCGCTTGCCGAACTCACAAGGTAAAGGTGACGTTGGGAACCAATCCCTGATTTTTGTAGCTGTGAGGCAAGATTGGGGCCCAACGTCAAAATATCAGGATCCTGTTATATATGTATATATATATATATATATATATATATATACATATATATATATATATATATATATATATATATACACATATATATTATATATATATATATATCATATATATATTATATATATATATATACATATGTATATATATATATATATCATATATATATATATATATATATATATATATATATATTATATATTTATGTATATATATATTGCGATGAGTAATTGGGCCTGGTGGTGAATAAAGTCATTTAACAAATAAAGAAGTAAGCGAATAAGTAAACAAGTAAATAAATTAATAAATGAAATGTTTATACAAATAAATTATTAAGTAAATAAATAAATAGAAGTATAATCAATTAATGAATAGATAGATATATGAATAAATAAACAAGCAACTAAACAATTGGGCATGTGGATAAACAAATTAATTAATAAACAAAAAAGTAAATGAATAAATAGAATAATCAATAAATAAACATTAGAATTAATAACTAAACAAATGAATAAATAAAATGAAAATAAAAATAAATAAACAAATAAATGAAAATAAATAAATAAATGAATAAACAAATAAATAAATGAATAAATAGATAAATAAATAAATACATAGATAAATAAAAACGAATTAATTAATATACAATTTTAAGACGAGATCCTTTAACCAGTCAGAGTTTGATTATAGTTAAAACAATGAACACTTACCCCATGTACTAGGATAGCCTGGATCAAACTCAGAACCTCTGAGTGTTGAAGCAAAATCATAGATGAGATTGTTTCCAATATTTAGAATTTATTCGGGAAATTTGTGTAGCGTGAATTTATTTGACCATTTAGGAAATGGAAGAAGATTTAATCATGAAATGGTTAGGAATTCACAATGTTGAATTAAAAGATCAGTAATTAAAGATTTTTTTTTATTTGTTTGGAAACATCAGGAAGTATTTTGTTCTTGTGTTAAATCGGTTTATGTCTGACCTTGCTACATTGAAGCCCAATTTAGATATACTAAGTTAATCGTGGTTATTACGTCCATACACATAGAGCAAAGATGACACCACAGGTTGCAGCTAAGCGTCTCATGATGGAAAAATAATTTTTCTTTAGTTTTACTGAGATATGTATTATGAATGTACACATAATACACTATCACAGTATCTTAATAAAACAGCGTTACAAGATATTCGTTGAAATATTTCATTACGTTCACAGAATTAACTAACTTGTTGAATTAACTGATACCGTAAATATACTAGGTTGGTGAATTTACTGGTAAGGTAAATTAACATTTTAAATCAATGAATGGATCCGTTAAACTAACTTGTTGGGTTAGTTTACTGATATAGTAAATTGACTTGTTAATCAAATTAATTGGTCTAGTAAATTAACTGGTTCAGATAACCAACTCGTTCAGTAGATCAGTAAATCAGTAAATCATCTCGTTTAGTAAACTAACCGGTTCAGTAAATCAATTGAATGACTAAATTAACTGGCTTAATAAACTTCCATAGAGGTCTTTAGGCAAAGCCAAAGACAGTTTGAATCATCAACACCTGAGCTTTTAGACACAGCAAAAAATTACCAAAGACTCTCAGGTCTCTAAAGAGGCACTTAGGTCTTCAAGAGAGACCAATTGGAGGGTGACCCTTCACGAACTCTCTTGGTCCGAGATGGACCTCTATTCTCCGAGACACACACACAGAGCGCGTCTCATCAGTCAACCCCGACATAATCCTTCGGTGACATAGTGTAATAGCTCTTAAAGCGGCGAGAGACACTTGTTAAGCGTATATAACTATCAACAAGGGCAAATAGCAGGTTGACACATTACTCACCCGTTCAACCCGACCTGGCGTGCAGACATAAATCTTCCCCCTTTGCTCCAGTCTTCCGCAATAAATCTTGAAGGCGGCGGGCCAGGGATGACGGTAGGCGGGCGAGCTCTGGCTGCCCTCCGTTCTTGCCCTGTCCACAGCGATCTGTCTCGATTAGCACCGTCTCAAGCGTTATCCATCTCGCTTAGTACGATATCAAGCGTCAATTGACCTGTGGGTGGCCCGCTAACAACGTCGTCCTTTAATCACTTCATCTTCTTTGCTGTCACTAGCGTGCCGCCGCATGACGTATCCTCCTCGACTTGGAGCTTGTCCTCCAGACTGGCACTCACTGACGGCACTGGTAAGCTGTCGGAGGGTGAAGGATGAGATGGAGGAGGAGATGCCAAGGCTGAGCTTTTGGACTTTGAGGTGTTTTTTTTTTTCTTAGGCAGACACTCCTTGGCACTTGAGCGACCTCGAGGTCTTCCTCTTCTTAAAGAACGGAGATAATCTCACGAAAGTCCGGAAACGGGGTTCTTCTTTAAGACATTAGTTCACCGAAATGAATGAGAGTCTTTGGGGAAGAAAAAGAAGACGAAGGAGACCTTTTCGGGATGGCAGACGTCGTGATCTACGTTCATGGCCCTCATTAGTTGAGGTATCGGCGTAGCACTGTGGGGGCGCAAACACGCGGGGCACTGCCGAGAACCCGACTGCCCTTCTTGAGGTCCTCCACCTCCTCTTCCTCCGTCACCGGGTGCAATCGTCACCTACGACAACCAGGGCATTCTTTACCCTCCCTGCGGAGAGGGCAGTAATGTCACAAGACGATGTCTGGCCTGTGGGAGGAACAGGAGGGGAAGGGAGGAGAGTGAACTGTGTGGGACGTGAGCTTGGGGGTCGCTGATGAAGATGTTGTCTTTTGGTGGGGGAGGAGGGTAAGGTATGTCTCTGTCTCCCCTCTTCCCAAAGCTCCCCCCCCCAATCTTCTACTCCCCCCACCATCACCACCATCCAACCACACGAGCTCACTACATCCCCCCACCCCCCCAATCCTCCCCCATTCTCCCCATCATACCCGCTTCCTTTACTTCTCTACCCCCACCTACCCTGTCTGGTTCTTCAGCGATGGCATTGTGGGTCTCTGCGGCTTCAGAGTGGCTGAGGTACGACAATGATTGATTATTTTCTCATTCACCAATGGCATACTTGGTTGAGAGCCAGCTCTCTTTTTTCGGTGAGCTCTCTTTGTGAAATCTGCAAGTAGTTGGTGTATCAAATTTAAGTGTTTTCGACTCCGAAGTTGAAAACTGTGTTTTGAAATTAACATACAAAGTACGAAAAGTTGGGATTTTTTGGGCATTAACATAGAAAGTACAAGAGATTCATAAAAAAATTTATAATACTAAAAGATGAATAGATAAATAAATGAATAAATAAATAAATAAAATGTTAATAAAAATAGAAAATAGATCAATAAACGAATAAATGAATGAATAATGAATAGATAAACAAATAAATAAATAATTGAATATATATAAAATTAATACAAAGACAAATGAATAAATAAGCAAATAAGATATAGAAAAATAAGATTAATTGAAAAATAGTTAGACAAATGAACAAATAGATAAATAGGTATATAAAAATCACGCAGAGTTCATGTGCATTCGAAACCAAATATATCATATTCGGGCCTTTTCAAACAGATTCTCTTTTGTTTTCGTAAGAAGATGCAAACACAGATAAACAAACACTCGCATGCATAAACAGACTTCCGATGTCTGTTGTTTTCTCTCTCTCTCTCTCTCTCTCTCTCTCTCTCTCTCTCTCTCTCTCTCTCTCTCTCTCTCTCTCTCTCTCTCTCTCTCTCTCTCTCTCTCTCTCACACACACACACACACACACACACACACACACACACACACACACACACACACACACACACACATACATAAGGAATTTAGAAAGATCAAGAATATTCACCTTTTAATCACTTTCAATACGGTTACATGCTGTTTTAGTTCCTTGTTCCGAGTTCTGGTTAGGGTATCACCGTATTGAAGAGGTAGTAATATTCAAGATCGATAAATAAGCGATGTAGAGAAGCTTTCTCCAAAAGATGTTTACACCAGGAGACACTTATCTCCGACCAAAGATGCAACCTTTGCCCGAAGTGCAAAGAGTCGCTAAGGTCCCTAGTAATGGCCGGATGTAAAAAACATAGATAACACAAACAATAAATAAAAAGATAAATAAACAAATAAGTATATAGATAAATAGATAAATTAATAGATAGATATAAAATCTTTGCTCTATCACTCAGCTGAATAATATAACTTATTTTTATATTTATTTATCTATTGGTTTATCTATTTACTAAATTAATTTATTAATCTATTTGCATATTCATTTATTCATTAACTTATTTATTGATTCCTTTATCTATTTTTTTATTTGATTATTTATATACCTGTTCATTTATTATCATAGAAAATATAATTTATGATAAGAATTTCCTTCACCTTTCAAGGATTTTTCATACGTGTTTTCAAACAAAGAAATATGGTGTGATACACTTCATAAAAGTCCATATATATAATCAGAAGAGGCCTTCAGCGTGGAGCCAGAAGAGGGAACACCCCACCGTGGCACTCTGAAATCAGATCGAAGACAGATGCCAAACATCATAAGGAACAGTGACTAACACAGCTCCAAAGGTACTTTTTCTTTTTCTTTTCTTTTTTTCTTGTTTTTCAAGTACCTTCATCCTGGCTCTGTGTAGGCCTCTGAAGCGTATATGAGATTTTTTCTCTTTTTTTTTTATTATATTTATTATTTTTCAAGTATTTTCATTCTGGCTCTGTATAGGCTACTAAAGCATATATATATATATATATATCTATATATATATATATATATATATATATATATATATATATATATATATATATATATATATATATATATATATATATATATATAAATATATATATATATATATATATATATATATATATTTATATATATATAATTCGATGGGAAGAACATTCTGGATATGGTGTGTTAAATCTTTTAGTGGACATACTAGCAGGAAATTTCAATAATTCTTGCTAGATTTGATGTATTGGTGGCTTAATAACAAGCGTACTTGTCTCGCATTTGCTTTGTTGTGGGTTCGAATCTCCACACTATTTCATATACCCAGCAGTGACTGTTACCTGCTTCGCCTCTAGCTAGTCAGAACCTCATGGCGTAGGCTCCTTAAATCCATACTCTTGTTAGATTGGTCTCTAGAATGACTTTTTTTGTATTCTGTGTTATACTTACATTCGCATTTTAGTATATATATATATATATACATATATACATATATATATATATATATATATATATATATATACACATATATATATGTATATATATATATATGCATATATATATATATATATGTATATATATAAATACATATATATACATGTATAGATATATACATATATATATATACATATTTATACATATATGAATATATATATACATATATATATACATATATACATATTTATATATATATATATATACATAAAATTCTAAATAGATTCACATACATACTCGTACATATATATATACACAAGTTATATAATATATAAAATATAATATATGATATATAGTATATGATATATGTATATATGTATATATATATATATATATATATATATATTTATGTACATACATACATATATATACATATATATATATATATATATATATACATTTAAATAAATACACATAAATACTCGTACATATATATACATACGTGTATATATAATATATCTATATAAATATATATACATACATATATATACATATATAAATATACATATATATATGTATATATATGCATATATGTCTATATATATATATGTGTGTATATATATAAATGCATGTATATATATATATATGTATATATATATATATATATATATATTACAGGTGAAAAATGTAATCACACATTTGTCAATCACGTAGAAACCACTGTTGGAGTGTGTGTGTGTGTGTGTATGTGTGTGATGAAGGTGGAAAGAGAAGTCACGGGTCTAGTTCCGAGTTCTTGAGTTTATTCCTGACCGATTTCGCTCTATGCTTCTTCCTAG
>NC_134779.1:58478959-58483959 GCF_046742065.1 Oratosquilla oratoria
TTTATTTGTCAGCAGCGAGGGCTTTGTTCCTTCGTGTCTTTTTTTCTTTCTTTCTTTCTTTTTGTATTTTGAGGCGTTGCTTTTTATCGTACCCCAGTCTGCGCCGAAGTGGCCCTGGCTTTTTATTTCGTAGGTACGCTGAGGCAACACTCTCTCATGCAGCCTCAGACTCCTCCGCGTCTATGCGTCTCTGTCTGTCTGTCTTTTTCTGTCTGTCTTTTTCTGTCTGTCTTCCTTATGTGGTGGATGCGGTACACAGATACACAGACACACAGACACACACACACACACACACACACACACACACACACACACACACACACACACACACACACACACACACACACACACACACACACACACACACACATACACACACACACACACACACACACACACACACACACACACACACACACACACACACACACACACACACACACACACACACACACACACACACACACACACACACACACACACACACACACACACACACACACACACACACACACACACACACACACACACACACACACACACACACACGGAGAAAATGTCGTCAGAATGTTGAATTACAGAAAATCAGTGAGAAAAATAGAAAAAACGTTAATACTTTAGTTTTATGTTGGAAAGATTATCACACTGAGAAATGAAAAAGAAATTAAATCATTAGAAACAAAGAAATAGTATCTTAGGAAATAATTTGTGTTTAGAATAGAACGATAATAGAAAGGTATGAGAGAGGAAACAAACCGAACGTATATATTTTTTTAATCACAATCCGCTGTGATCAAAATACTTAGATAGTGAAAATGAAAAAGAAAAGAAAATTTGAAAAATTCTGGAGAAGAAACGATGCGGCAGGAGAAGTAAAAAAAAAAAAAAAAAAAAAAAAAAAAAAAAAAAAAAACAAATTTTTATAGACCAGAGACGGACAGAATGGAATCGAAGAAGAGATGTAACCGAAAAGAAATGTTAAAAAGATGTAATGTAAGGGACTTGAAAGTGGTAAATACCATACCAACATAGAATCGGACTTATTATTAACTAGGTTAGAGAGGAATATAAATTTAAAAGAGAATAAAAAAGTCATAAAATTTGTGTCGTTACGATCAAGCTAAAAAAAAAAAAAAAAAAAGAAGAAAAAAGAAAAATACAGCTTCTGGATAAGAGACAGAGGAGAGGAAATGGAATTAAAGAATCAGTTCATGATGACCTCGTGATCAAAACGAAGGTAAGAAAACAATGAAATAAGAAGAAGAGTAGAACAAAAAATCTTTTGTGATGGGCACGTACATCTAAAAAAAAAAAAGAAAAAAAAAGAGAGAGAGAGAAAGAGAGAAAGAAGAAGAAGAAGAAGAAGAAAAAGAAAAAGAAAAAGAAAAAGAAAAAGAAAAAGAAAAAGAAAAAAAAGAAAAAAAAGAGAGAGAGAGAGAGAAAGAGAGAAAGAAGAAGAAGAAGAAGAAGAAGAAAAAGAAAAAAAAGAAAAAGAAAAAAAAAGAAAAAGAAAAAGAAAAAGAAAGAAAAAAAAAAAGAAAAGAAAAGAAGAAGAAGAAAAAAAAAAAAAAAAAAAAAAAGACTCCTGTTGTCCCTTGGGCTGACATCAAGCAGGCGTGGAAAGACAATGATGGCACCGACGAAGCCTCTCTCCTTCCCATCTCCTTAGCCTTCCCTCCACACTCCCCTCCATACTCCCCTCCACACTCCATTCCATCCTCCCTCCACCTTCCCTCCGTCGTCTCTCCACTTTCCCTCCATCTTCTCTCAATCTTACTTCCATCTTCCCTCAACCTTCCCTCAGACGCCCCTCCACATTTTCTCCATCTTCACTTCACATTTCTCTCCATCTTCCTTCCTTCTTCTGGCCATCTTCCGGCCATCTTCCCTCCAAGCGAGGAAGAGCATGAGAACGAGTGTGAGAGAGCGAAAGTCTGAGAGATCGACGTGATATACTAGTTTCTATGTATATATATATATAATATATATACGAATAGATATACATGTATACATATATATATATATATATATATATATATATATATATATATATATATATATATATATATACATGTACCAAAGGCTTTTCCCCCTCGCAACTTACCTTCCACCAAAAAAATTATCTGATATTCCCCCCACTCTCCCCTTAGAACTTATACATCCAAAACTATTCATACTAGTCTCCTGGTAACCACTACGTAGTCCATTAAGGCTATATCTACCACACTTCCATCCGCCAATCTCTTCCATGTGTACTTATGCTTGACTTTCTTCCTACACTGTATTTGCTATCATCAACTCTCTAGACACACCTCTACCATTAACTCTCCACTACGATTTTTTTTTAATCTCCACACATCCCAATCATACCGTCTATTGGTTTATCTCCTTACCTAGAATTAAGATCTCCCAAATGCACTACAGTGACATTTCTCCCTAAACCCTCTATGCACTCATTTAAATCTACCAAAAAAAGCATCCTTTTCCTCTACACTCATCTCACTACCATGCCTACATGCACTTACAAAAACCCACATCTCCCTTTCCAGTTTCACCTTCATCCACATTAACCTTGAAGAGACCTCACATTTACCTAATTCTTCACTCACTAGTATAGCCAGGCTTCTCTCCCTCGTCCTCTCTTCACTCCTGACACCCTTCCAACTACACTTCCAAACTCAAACTTACCCCTCCCTTTCAACTTAGTTTCACTCAATGCCAACACATCCATCTTTCTCCTCACAAACGTACTGCCTATCTCTTCCATTTTACTCCCATCTGTACTACATACATGCACATTAAAAGACTCAAACCTTAGGGTTCTGTTTGAAAAACTCCCAGATCCTCTTATGCCTTTGTTTTTCTTAAGTAATGTCCCTTTGGGGCTACAGAGAGTAGTATGCCTAGTCCTATCCCCTTCACGCTTTTGTCGCCTTTTACGACTCAGGTGGGAACACTCATTGGCATTATTCTTCTCCCCCACCACAGGGTTTGGCGAAAAAAGGAAATGAAGATTCAGAGAAGTGGCACAGGACAGTATTAATAGTAGGGAGACAGCATAAAGGAGGGACAGTCGCAATACAATAAAGTATTATAAACAGTCCCACACTAGTCAAAACAGACAATAGTATGTTTTTACCCAGGGAGATATATACCGGTACATACATACACACACACACACACACACACACACACACACACACACACACACACACACACACACACACACACACACACACACACACATATATATATATATATATATTCATATATGCATATATATGTATATATATATTCATATATATATATATAAATATATATACATATATACATATATATGTATATATATGTATATAGAGAGAGAGAGAGAGAGAGAGAGAGAGAGAGAGAGAGCCTATGATTTCTCGCCCCGACCCCAAAGCACTCAAGCACTTCCTCTTCCCTCTTCCCCTGGTTCCCCCGTCCCCCCCGGCTTTGGTCCTTTGTGACACAGTCCCCCGGATCTCCCCCTGGGCGTGGTTCCCGGACAATTAATGGTGTTCCGGTGGGCTCTCATTTACCCAGGTGGCTCGCACAAGGAACGGCTCAATGATGAAGCACCCTGTAGTAGTGTGCTGAGAACTATGGAGCCGTCTTGTAGTTAACGTAGAGCCCTGGGATCACTCTCAAGTTGTTTTGAAGATCGTGCATAGCTTTTGAACCATACTGTAGGTTTACGTTCTTGCTTTAAGTTGTGTAGAGCGTCTGAGTCACCCTGTTTATTGTATAGTATTTTATATATTGAAGATTGTACAGAACTTTACGTTATTCTCTTAAGTAAGTTTACGTTGTTCCCTTAAATTGTACATAGCTTCTGATCCACCCTATCGATTGTATAGTCTTTTATCAAATAATTTATTTATTTATTCATTTATCTATTTATCCATTTATTCATTTATGTCTTTATTCATATGTTTACCTATCTATTCATTTATTCATTTATCTACTCATTTATTTATTTATTAATTTATTCACATATTCATTTATTTATTTTTTATTTATTCATTAATTTATATATTTATTTATTCATTTCTCTATTTTATTATTGACTGATTTAAATTATCTTATAGTTCTTTATTTATTTATTCATTTATTTATTTTGTTTTGTTTTTCCAAATCGCCAGCGAAATTAACTGATGCCTGTTTTGTTCGTAAGCCAGTGGTTCTTGATCTATGATTCAGTGGCTCCTTACGGCCCACCGTGGTCCACCAATAGGGCCACAAATCGAAAACTAGTGATAAATATTGAATTAAACTAGCGTTCTATCCACTAAGGATGGGATTTCTAGAAGGCTAAAGAACAGCAATTCATAAGAACGGGGTACATAAAGTAAGAAGTTGAGAGCCCTTGGTCTAAGCGGATGATTGGTGGACGCTGCCACCTGAGGAATTAGGAGTTCATATGGTCACCATTCCTCTCCCAAGACATGTAATTTGTCCAAAATCAACCGAATTGTCTCAGCCAATCATCTTTCAGGAATTCTTAATTGTGTCAGCCAATCATCTTTCAGGAATTCTTAATTGTGTCAGCCAATCAGACTTCAGGGTGTTCTGTCTTTCGCCTAAATACAGTGAATAATTTATATGTTTTTTTTTTTTGCAAAGATTTTAATTTCTTTTTTAGAATTTTATTGATTTTCGAATTGATATCCCTGCAGTCAAAGAACAGAAATTCATAAATAAAATAATTTGAATCTGTTTCAGAGATTAATATTGCCCTGAAGGAGTATTGGATCTTCATAAGACTGTTTAGGCTGAGATCGGGCCCATCCCCCCCCCCTCTTGTCTCCCCCTTGCCCCCTACCTCTTTCCATCCCCCTCCCCCCTCCTTCCCTTCCCTTACGAGTAAACAAATAAAATTACTTATTTACCTCCTTCCCCTCCTTCCTCTTTCCCCCCCTTGCAGCCCCCTTGTCCCCCTGATCCTGGCTCCTTCTGCCCCCCCAACTCTAATATCCTAC
>NC_134779.1:58488959-58493959 GCF_046742065.1 Oratosquilla oratoria
CATACATACATACATACCTACACGCACACATACAACATACATACATACATACATACATACATACATACATACATACATACATACATACATACATACATACATACATACAACATACATTTATATATACATACACACATAATACTGTACACACATAATGCACAAATAAACGCGCGTGCGCACACACACACACACACACACACACACACACACACACACACACACACACACACACACACACACACACACACACACACACACACACACACACACACACACACCCGGTTGCCACTACGGCGGTCCAGGTTCGAATCTTGCCTAGGGCTGAAATAAATTCAGTATCACTGCGGTGCGAGTCGTTACTCCAACTTTTGTGGGTGGGGAGTTGGGTTTGTGTGTGTATAACGTCACAGCATTAACTGAAGTGGCACAAGGTGCCAGTAGATTTGGTTTTGGAGAATTTAAGAAATATTTTTGTTAAAAAATATATATATAATATTAATCAAATATATTCTTGTAATTAAAAGAATACAAGAACATACTTGTCTAATATATCATTTGCATTACGTTTGACTCAGGGCACTTGGTGGATGCAGGGATGACCCGTCATCCATGAGGAGGTGAGATGGGAGGGGAGTGAAATGGGAGGGAATATCTACGTGCCTCTGACTTGGCTACCCCCCCTTTATAAGGGGGAAAAAGCTCCTGGTGTATAGAAAGATAGAATTTACGTTTATGTGAAAAACGCAGCATACAGCTGCACACACATGCACACACACACAACCAAACTGAGACTGAAACTGAGACAGAGATTGAGAAAATAAATGAGAAAGACTGAGACTGAAACTGAGAGACAGAGACAAAGATAGAGACAGAGACTGAGACAGAGACAGAAAATAAGATTGAAACTGAGCTTAAGAGTCGTCAGATTGAGAGTGAACCTGAGGGTCAGAGTGAGAGTGAGCCTGAGAGTTAGTCTGAGAGTGAGCCTGAGAGTCAGACTGAGAGTGAGCCTGAGTCAGAATGAGAGGTGGAGTGAGAGCGAGAGTGAGATTGAGAACAGGAGCGAGAGTGAGAGTGAGAGTGAGAGTGAGAGTGAGAATGAGAGTAAGAGTGAGAGTGAGACTGCATCCCGCAATATGTGTGTTTTTGGGTGGGTGGGGAGGGGCATAACATATCTCAGAGAGGCTCCATTACATCATAGAAGCGACATGCCCTGTTCCCCCGGGGGCAATTCCCCGCGAGCACCGCCTGAGGGGATGGGTGGGGGAGGGGGGGAGGTGGGTTAAGACCCGGAAGGCGTCCTATATGCCGGTTCCCAAGCCGGCACTGAGGATCCGTGGAAGCCATTTTGGGACATTAGTTCGTTGGTCTCCCTCCTTGACGAAGTGGCTTGGTTGCAATCTTCATAATGTTTTGTGATGCGAGCAATTTGCTTGCTTGCTTGTTTGTTTTGTTACTTTATCTGTTTGGTAGAAAGTTAGCTTGAATGGAGTGTATTAAGGGTGTCAGTGAACTGAGATTATTGAATTTGTTTGTACATATGTGAATATACATATACTTTACATATGCATGTACATAAATGTATACAATACATATATATATATATATATATATATATACATATATATATATATATATATATATATATGTATATATATATATATATATACACGTATATATATATATATACATATATATAATATATATATATATATACATATATGTGTATATATATATATATATATGTATATACACGTATACATATACATGTACATGTACATTATACATATACATATACATATACATATACATATACATATACATATACATAAACATGTACATATACCACATACATATACCTATATGCATATATACATATGCAGATATACATACATATACTGTGTACAGATACATATCTACATATGTATACATTTTATATACATAAAGATACATGTATGTGTGTTTATGTTTGTGTGTGTATGTGTGTGTATTTGTGTGTGTGTCTGCCTGCATGTGCATATCAGTGTTTACGTGCTTATTTGCTTGTGAAAATGAAATGCGTATATCAGGAGATGCCCATTCATTGCTTATTCACATAATGACACAAAGAATATGGGAATAGACGCACATATATGGAAATACTTCCTTCAACCTTTCGTCTAGGGTGGATGAGATCTTTAAGGCGAAGGAATTGGAAATATTTGAGAGGAGTAGGGGATTTTCTCTTAGTCTTCCCGTTCTCAGAGTCCATCAATTATTTGTTCAAATTTCTTCCCAAAGAGAGAAGGTAAATTTAGTTCATAATTACCCTAATACTATTAATAAAAAAGTTGTTAATGTTTATCTGAGGTTGAGAAAGGATCATATCCCAGGTGTTTACTCCCTTCCATGTAAAGATTGTAACCTTTCATACATAGGCCAGACAGGTAGAGACTTAAGGACAAGACTGAATGTACACAAGAGGTCGATTAAGTATGGCCAAGAAAATTCAGTCGTGTTTCAACACGTAAGTAAATCTAATCACCAGTTGGACTGGGAGAAATCTGACCTTGTTTTATAAATCAGGCTGTAGGTTCAGAAGGAAAATGGTGGAATCCACATTAATTGAATATCTACCCACGACAAATATTTCCAAGGGTCAATGGACCCCAGACATTATATCAGGACGATTCATCACCAAACATATTGTCAACAAGCTTCCTCTCCCTCCCCCTGACCCGACCTCATGTCATCCTCATGTCACATAGGGTTGGGGTAGTGATGGTTATTATTTTCCATGTTCCATTTCTTTTGTAAGAGGTTGCTATTTAAGATAGCATCCTCCTTCCACTTTGTACTACTGAAGAGGATTACAGTTAGCAATCGAAATATATAGTTTCGCTTACGCAACTCTTTCTTTCGTCCGACTGTGGTGTTAGTTGTGATTTACAAATGTGTTACTACATTTCTCACCAGTGATATATATATATATATATATATATATATATATATATATATAATTAAGTAACCTGGCACATGCCACAACAAAATAAAAATATACCTATTCGCTCTGTATGAAAAAAAAAAAAATCTATCCAGTAGGAATTCATTCCCTAGGAAACAGCATTCGATTCGTATCAAAACTTTTTTCCCGAGAAAGAAGAAGAAGAAGAAAAAAAAAAAAAAAAACTCTGACGAATCAAAACTCACGCTGATGGAGACAATTCCCTTAATCCCAGGAAATTATGGAGATCCTTGGACCAATAGTAAAGCCCGTATTGGAAGAACGGCTGCCATTGGCTGAGGCCTATGCATGATTGACACGTGACTGACGTGCCTCGGCGGCTCCTCCTTCAGAGGTTCGTACTTCTGCGTTGTGGAGTGGGAGTCAGGGTTGGCTTCCTCCTCCTCCTCCTCCTCCTCCTCCTCCTCCTCCTCCTCCTCCTCCTCCTCCTCCTCCTCCTCCTCTTCCTCCTCCTCCTCCTCCTCCTCTTCCTCCTCCTCCTCCTTTTCCTCCTCCACCTCCTCCTCCTCCTCTTCTTCCTCCTCCTCCTCGTCGTCGTCATCATCGTTGTCGTCGTCCTCGTCTTCATCATCATTCTCTTCTACCTCTGCCTCCTCCTCCTCCTCCTCTTCCTCCTCCTCCTCCTCTTCCTCCTTCTCGTCGTCGTTATCGTCTTCATCATCATTCTCTTCTACCTCTGCCTCCGCCTCTTGCTCCTCCTCCTCCTCCTCTCCTCCTCCTCCTCCTACACGTCATCATTGTTTTCCTCCTCCTCCTCCTCCTCTTTATCCTCCTCGTCCTCCTCCTCCTCCTCTTCCTCCTCTTCCTCCTCTTTCTCCTCCTCGTCGTCGTCGTAGCTGTCGTCCTCTTCCTCCTGCTTATACTCGTTGTCCTCTTTGTCGTCGCCTTTGTTGATCTCATCGTCCTCGTCCTCCATTTCCATCTCCACATCCTCCTCCACTTTCTATTCCTCCCTCTGCTCCTCATCCTCATCCTCATCGTCCTCCTCTTGATTTTCATCCTCGTCCTCCTCCTCGTCCTCAACCTCCGCCTAGGCCTCTTCCTTCTCCTCTCCCTCGACCTCCTCTTCCTCATCGCCCTCCTCCTTCTCCTCCTCCTCCTCATCATCATCATCGTCCTCCTCCTCCTCCTCCTCGTCCTCCACCTCCGCCTTCACCTCTTCCTTCTCCTCTTCCTTGTCCTCCTCCTCCTCCTCCTCGTCCTCCACCTCCGCCTTCACCTCTTCCTTCTTCTCTTCCTCCTCCTCCTCCTCATCATCATCATCCTCCAGCCTCGCCTCCCCTCCTCCTCCTCTTCCCCGTCCTCCTCATCATTCTCCTCTTTTTCTTCCTCATCCTCGTCCTCCACCTCCTCCTCCACCACCATCTCCTCCTCCTCCTCCTCTTTCTCCTCCTCATCGTCCTCCTTATCCTCCTCCTCCTCCAGCTCCTCCTCCTCTCCTCCTCCTACTCATTATTCTCCTCTTCTTCCTCATCCTCGTCCTTCACCTCCTCCTCCACCAACCCCTCCTCCTCCACCAACCCCTCCTCCTCCTCCTCCTCCTCCTCCTTCTCCTCAATTCAATGCGTCGGCGGTACCAGCGCTTCTATCTTTGGAGACAACATCGTGACGAAGAGATAAAGTCAATAGCGGTAGTAAAGGAGAAAATGGAGACAACAGGAAATGATCAATGATGCGTGCCTCTGGTCCGTAGGGGGCGTTACTAAGACCCTAAAGTATTTTAGCTGTATAAAACTATATAGGAGTGCCCCTCCTCCTTCCACCTCCCCCTCCCCCTTTACTCTTCCCCTTCACCTTCACCTTCCCCCCCTCTCCCCCTCTCCCCCTTGTGTTCTCTCGTCTCCCTTCACTCTCCCCCTTCTCCCTTCTCCTCTCCCTTTCACCCCCCGTCACCCTTTCCCCTTCCCCTCTCCACCTCTCCCTCTACCACACCCCCTCCCCCTCCCTCTTCCCCTTCCTCGAGCCCCCTTTCCCTATCTCTCCATCCCACCTCTCC
>NC_134779.1:58511459-58513959 GCF_046742065.1 Oratosquilla oratoria
AACGCATTGGATGTTTGTCCACTTCTAATGCTATATTCATGTTGTTTTAATCTAATATTTAATTCCTTTCTAGTCTGACCAATATAGTATCTGTTGCAATCTTTAAATGGAATTCTATATACACAACCTTCCTTATTTTGAGACGAATTTTTAATTAGAATATTTTGACCGTGTTGGAATTTCTAAAAATAACTTGGATGTTGAAATTCTTAAGAATATGTGGTCATTTAATAAAATTATCATGACATGGAAGAACGAGAAGATTTTCAGAATTAAATGTGTCTGTAGCTTTATCGCCAAAATGAGACTTCCAAGTCATTTTTTGAGAATTTTCAATGCGATATTTGGGATACTTTAAGTTTAAAGCTATGTCACTTATTTTTGAGAATTCGCCATCCAAAAACTCCGGTGTATATACATACATATGCATCAGAATATTTACTATGAAATACAACGGGAAGAGACGAGGGCCGAAACGTTGTGGTTTGCTGACAAAAAAAAAAAAAAAAAAAAAAAAAAAAAAAAAAAAAAAAAAAAAAAAAAAAAAAGTCTTCTGGTTCGAACGGAGGTGTCTTTGTGGTTGAGTGACTTGTAGTTTCTGCGCTATTGATCGTTTCAATTTTCATATTCCATAAGATATGGCCCAGGTAACGTTCGCCAACGCTCCTCCCGTGAATATATACATGATCGACTTGAATAATAATCATCAGGAGCCTCAAAGAAACAGGGATGAAAAATGATAAAAAGAAAAAAAAATGAAAAAAATTTAGTGTGGGGTATATGGAAATTTACCACTTTGTCTCCTCCCCCTCCCTCCAATCCTCTCCCTTCCCCTTCCTCCCTCTTCCCCTCCCTCCCACTCCCTCCTGCCCATGTGGGATATTGACTGCCCAGGTACTGTACAGTCAATAGTGACACCCATATGGACCGGAGGTACGCAGTATTATTTCAATATCTCCCTTTAACACCTGGGACGACTCTCCAAGGATAGAAGCGCTGGTTATTGTCGACAAATTGGCCTCCCTCTTTCCTTTCTTCCCTTTCTTTCCTTTCCCTTCCCATTTCTCCCTTCCCTTCCTCCTACTTGCTCCTGATATCACACCTCCTTCGCCTTCTTTCCTTCATCCCGTCTCCCTCCCTTTCCATCCCCTCTGTTTCCTTCCCTTCCTTTCCTTTCCTTTCCCTTCCTTTCCCTTCCCTTCCTTTCCCTTCCCTTCCCTTCCCTTCCCTTCCCTTCTCTTTCCTTTCCGTTCCATTCCGTTCCGTTCCTTTCCTTTCCTTCCTTTCTCTTCCCTTCCCTTCCCTTCTCTTCCCTTCTCTTCCCTTCCCTTCTCTTCCCTTCCCTTTCCCTCCTCCCCTTCCCTTCCCTTCCCTTCCCTTCCCTTCCCTTCCCTTCCCTTTTCTATTCTCTTCTTCCCTCTTCATTCCTTAATATATTCACTGCGGAAGTGTTTTCTTTGGCCCTCCTCCTCCTCCTCCTCCTCCTCCTCCTCCTCCTCCTCCTCCTCCTCCTCCACTCCCCTCCTTCTCCTTCTTCCTCCCGTCCCTTTCCTCCTCCCCTCCTCCTTCTCCCATCTCTCTTCCTTCCTCCTCCTCTTCTCCGACCTTTTTCTACCCTCCTTCTTCCTTCCTTCCTCACTTCCTCCTCCTCCCTTCTTCCTTCTTCTTTCTTCCAATCCTCTTCTCTCCCTCCTCCTCTCCTTCACATACACCTTGCTTCCTCTCCCCTCCTCTCTCTTTCTTCTTTCCCTCCCTTCCCCTTTATCTCCCCCTTTTCTCTCCCTCATCTCCCCCTCCCTTCCCCCTACTCTCTCCGTCTTACCCCTTCCCTTTCCCCGTCCTCTCCTTTTCCTCTCCCCTTTCTCTCTCCCTCCTCTCCCCTTCCTCTCTCCCTCCTCTCCCCTTCCTCTCTCCTCTCCTCCTCTCCCCTTTCCCCACCTTTCTCACGCCCTTTCCCTCTCCCCTCTCTCTCTCTCTCTTCTCCCTCCTCTCCCCTTCCTCTTCCCTCCTCTCCCTATCCTCTTCCCCTTCTCTCCCCCTCTTCTACCTCTTCTCTCCACTCCTCTTAATCCTCTCTCTCTCTTTTACTCTCTTCTTCTATCCTCTCCCCCTCTTCTCCCCCTATTCTCCCTCTCCCTTCCCCTTCCTCCACCCTGCTCTCCCCCTCACGAGTCATTGTTTATGACACACGATTCGATTAGTGACGTCACTTCCGCCTCGCTCTGAGTCGGCGATGACGTCACCACCATCAATGCTACTGCTACTCTCAGCACTTTAACTGCTCCTACAGCCGTCATAGCTACTCTATCTGCTACAACTATTTCAGCAGTTGTCACAGTTCCGTCGAAGCCACCTTATTAACTTCATTTACCATCACCATATGATCACCATCAACATCACCATATCCACCATCATTAACACCATAGGCACCATTACATGCATCAAAGACTTAGGTGAGGAGCCTACTATGTTCTAAGTAGCTGCGGCCGAAGCCGTCACC
>NC_134779.1:58537032-58554532 GCF_046742065.1 Oratosquilla oratoria
AGAAAGAAAGAAAGAAAAGAATAAACAAATGAATAAATAGATACCTTAATAGAAAAAATGCAATAAAGCAAAGCAAAATAAGATGAATAAGGATAAGATGAAGCAAAGTAAAACAAGATAAGACAAAATATAATAAATAACAGGCGAATAAAATAATAAATAAAACACATAAACAATATATATATATATAATATATATATATATATATATATATATATATATATGTATATCTAATATATATATGTATATATGTGATGTGTATGTGTGTGTGTGTGTGTGTGTGTGTGTGTGTGTGTGTGTGTGTGTGTGTGTGTGTGTGTGTGTGTGCGCGCATGTGTTTGTGTATGAGTACTTGTATGTATATGTGACTGTGTGTGTTTTATGTGTCCACGCAAGTGCATACGCATGCATGTACATGCACATCGAAAGGAAACAGGCAGTGGGATGAGAGGCAATCCTAGTCACGTGATTGATGAAACTCCACAAAAGAATTGACGTTCGGATCCAGAGAGAAGACGATCATGAAGACCAACGCTCCTGAAGCAGTGGAGCTTCTCTTATGGAGCGCTGTTTGAGATTTGTTATAAAACGCTCTTCTTTAGCTTTTTGGAAATCATCATATTAAGACAACAAATTATAATTCGTAGTTATGGGCTTAAATTTGAGAAATTTAGGTTTAAGAAGGAAGTAAGCAAGAACTAGTTTATCAATAGAGTGGTTAACAAATGGAATTGATTGATTGATTAATTTATGAAATTTTTGGCTCGAAGGCCACAAATGGAAATTATTACGTGAACATGTATGGAACGGTGAAGCCATTGGTTGTTTTAAGAATTTATTTAGTAGCTTTATGGATAGGAGTGATAGGCTGAAATGGACATGGAACTGCCTAGTGTGAGCCTTATGGTCTCTTTCGATCTCCTCCATTCGTTTGTTCTCATGTTCTTTCACCTATTGACTTTTAACCTTTAACACTGAATGACACTAACTTACTCTTATTTTATTGTATCATACTTTATTGTATTATACTTTTATTGTATTATACTTTATTCTACTCTATCATATGTTAATCTATATGATCTTATCTATTTTTATTCTATCTTATTTATTTTACTTTAATCTAATTTATTCAATTTGTTTTATTTCACCTTACTTTATTCTATTTGTCTATTTTCTATTCTATCTTATTTTATTAATTTTATTTTAATTTATTTTATTTTGTTTTATTTTGTACTTGCATTTATTTTTATTAATATTTTCTCTTTATAAACCTTTGTGGCATTATAGGGGGCCCAAGAATCCCTCCTCAGCCCCCCCCCACTTCTCCCTCCCCCCCACTTCTCCCCCCCCCTTTCCTTCAACTCCCTTCCATCCCCCTCCATTGCCTCCGACCCCCACCGAGATCCATTTTCCAAGAAAAACAAATGCACATTCTGAAGACCCCAAGTTCCGTTTTCATTGTTAGCAAAGCGATGGCTTCTGAAGACTCTCGTCAGTGGTGGCTGTGGCGGCTGTGGAAAAGGGGCTGGAGCTGGGCTGTAGGAGGCTTTAGGGGCACTAGACTTCTAGTGGCGGATGTTAGTGGGGTCGTTAGTGATGTTAGTGGTGATAGCTTCAAAAGGAAATAGTTAAGAACTGGTTTACCAACGAATAGAATAGACTAACCATGTAGCTAGAGAGGAGACAATTGGTTGTTTCAAAAGAAAGATTAGATAATTTTGTAGACAGAGATGTCAGGTGGTAAGGGATACGGAACTACCTAGTGTAAGCCTTATGGTCTCCTGCAGCCTCCTCCATTCTTATGTTATTATGTTATCAGCGCAATAAGCGTAACAGGATGGAATTTTAGTGAGAGTTTGAACTAAGTTTATTATATAATTTGCCTCGTTTATATATCATTGGGCCCCATAAAAAAATACAAACTTAATAGGCTTTGCCTTACATCTATTGTTTATTTATATATTCTATTTAATTTTATTTTATCTAATTTATTTATTTATATGTTTATTCATATACCTATTTATTTGTTTACCTTATCTACTTATTTATTTACATATTTATCTATTAGCTATTCATTTATTCATTTACTTATTTATTTTTATATATTCATCTATTTATTTATTTATCTATTTATTCATTCATTTAATTAATTATCTATCTATTTATTTATTTATTCATTTGGTTATTTATTTATTCATTTATTTATTTATTTACTTATCTACCTATCTATATATGTATTTGTTTACTTTTTTTTTTTTTTTTTTTGCCTATTTCTATTTCTAGAGTGGCCAAAACGTATATAAATTATTCCATAAATCCAGCAGGATCTACAAACCCACAACCAAAGGTCTACAAAAACAAGTATCATGGACATGTTAATAGGGCTGGCTGTAGTACTACGGTGGCTGTACTGGTAGTAGCCACGACAGAGTCTTGAAGGCGGTGGTCGGTAGAGTCTGCCAAAAAAGTTCCGAGGTCTTCGTTGGGCTTTGATTTACGATCTCGCCGAAGAATACTTCGAATCCGGAGCTTCCTCATGGTCACTTCCTCTTCTGTCTATTGATACCTTTTTTCTTTTTGTCGATTTGTTCACATGTTTATTTATCTAATTGTTTTATTTATATTTTCACTTTATTCAATATTATTTTTTTTCGTTTTTTTTGTTCTCTATTTTTATATGTGCAGATAGATTAAGATTTGACAATGAAGTGTAGTGAATGTTTGTTTTTAATTCCTTTTTTTTTCACTACAGAAAATATATTGAGAGGATCAAGTTGAATTAATGAATAGCAATGGATGACTGAAATTCAGATAAAAAATTATGGGAGAATAAAAACAATGAAAAAATATATATACATATATATATGTATATATATATAAATATATATATATATTTTATATATATGTATATATATTTATATATATGTATATGTATATATCTTTATATATATATACATATATATATATATATATATATATATATATATATATATATATATATATATATATATTGTATATATATATAAGATGAATAACAGACAGAAAAGAATAGATAAATAAAAAGTCCCAGTTAGAAAACTGTCAATTACTCAACTTCTTAGAGTTGAATAAAAGAAAAGATAAGAGAGAAAACAAAACAAAACAAAACAAAACAAAAGAAGAAAACTAAAACCAAAACCAAAAAAGAACATATGAATGAATAAATGAATAAGTGAATAGGTAGATACAAATAAGTAAATAAAGAAGCAAATAAATGAATGAAGAAATTGATGAATAGATAAATAAATTTAATGAAATAATGTGTATACAAATACGGGACCAAAACACACACACACACACGCACACACACACACACACACACACACACACACACACACACACACACACACACACACACACACACACACACACACACACACACACACACACACACACACACACACACACACGCATATCTATATATATATATATATATATATATATATATATATATATGTATATATATATATTATATGCATATATATATATACATATATATATATATATATATATATATATATACAAATACACACACATATAAGTACACACAGGGGCGTGAGTGTGTAGACGTGAGTCAATTCTGCTGTGAGCGCATGTATATATATCCGCCTGTCTTCCGTAATGGCCACCAAGGTGTTGAGTGAATATTTGCCTCCGATGATTTGAGGTTCACATGTATGTTCTTTGCGCCGTGAATTTATGGAGTAACGTGTTTGTATACGATCGTGAGGTGGTAGTTGAAATTCCTCACGAAATGTTATGTTTATGTGTATTTTTTTCTAATGACTGTTATTATGTTCATGAGAATGTTCTTACAAGCCTCCAAGCTAGTTTATTGTTTTTTTTTTGTTTTTTTTACTTTTGTTTTTATAAATTTTGTTTAATTTTATTTTACTTTATTCTATCTAATTTTATTTTACTTTAACTATATTTGTTTTTGTTTTGTTTTATTTTATTCTATTACATCATGTTTTTTTTTTATATTATATATATATTCATTTAATTTTTTTTTATCATACTAAGGATATTTTTTCTAAACTGCAGAGTATCTAATTTTTTTTCCTAGAGGGGAGTTTGGGGGTATGGGATTTAGGGTTTGGGGTTTGGGGGTTTGGGGTTTGGGGGTTTGGGGTTTGAGTTAGGGAGTTTGAAGTGGGTTAGAAGGGGCAGTGGGAGTGGGGGTGTGGGGAGGAGGTTTCATGGTTGGAATTTTGGAATGGAGTAGGGAGGCCGGAGGATAGGGGGGGAAATGGTGTGGGGAAGTGAAGAGATTATGGGGGAGTGGAGGAGAGGAGAAGGAGGAGGAAAGGTAATGGTGAGTGTATGGGGAGAGATTGTGGAGGAGTGTGTAGATGTGTGGTTCAATCTACATTTAAGCTACTGGCGTTTGAAGAGACAAAGTCTCTATTCTTTAATGTTCTAAGGTTCTCTCTGGTTTATATATACAATGCAACCTCCGAAGTAGCCTCGGGGGTTACCAGATTTTACATACATATATACAAAGGTTGCCATATTTACAGTGGTGCCATATACTAATCGGGTACATATTAAAACAAAATCGCGTTTGTTTGGCGACGATCACAGGCGCCGCACCTATTGTAGTCTGAAGGCGCGAGGTTCCTTTGTCCGAGCAGGTGTTTCGGGCGTTTGAACCGAAATGCGGCGAAGCCTATTGTTCGAGCAGGTGGTTCTGGGCGTTGACTGGAAAGTCTGTTTCTCGGGTCACAAGGGACAATAGAATGTTCCTTTGGATGATCCGAGATAATGGAAAACATTCCTCAAGTCTTCACTTGGAGACGTTGGAAAACTTCTTGCTCCATATGCGTGTGTGCGCGCGTATGCACGCTGGACATAAAAAGAGTCAATAACAAGTGGAGGTATGGCGTATAAGAGGAGGGTAGCATGATGGGGGGGTGGCAAGTGGTAATGGTATGGGGAGAGATTATAGGGGAGTGGAAGTATGGGGTGGAGGAGGGGGGCAAGAGGATGGGGCAAAAGGTAAAGGTATGGGGATATATTATGGGGGAGTGGAGGAGAGGAGCAGGAGGATGAAGGCAAATGATGGAAGTAACAGGAGAGATTATGGGGGAGTGGAGGTATGGGGAGATATTATGGGGGAATGGAAGTATATGGTGGGAGAAGGGGCAGGAGGAGGGTAGACAAAAGATGATGGGATGGGGAGAGATTATGGGGGAGTGGAAGTATGAGGTGGAAGAAGAAGGCAAGAGGAGGGGCAAATGTGGAGTGTATGGGGAGAGATTATGGGTAGCGGAGGTATGAGGTGGAGGAAAGGGGGAGGAGGATAGGGGGCAAGTGGTAAGGGTATGGGGAGAGATTATGGGGGAGTGGAGCAGTGGGACAGGAGGATGGGGGGTAAATGGTGAGGACATAGTATAAAGAAATATTATGGGGGAGTGGAGGTGTAGGGTGGAGGGAGGGGGGCAGAAGCATGAGGGGCAAGTGGTGAAGGTATGGGGAGAAGTTATGGGGGGAGTGGAGTTAAGGAGTGGAGGATGGGGGCAAATGGTAAGGGTATGGGGAGAGATTATGGTGGATGGGGGCAAATAGTGGGTGTATGGGGAGAGATTATGGGGGAGTAGAGGTATGGGGTGGAGTGGGGGTCAGATCTATGGGAGGTTAGAGTTGAGAGTATGGGGAGATATTATTGGGTAGTGGAGGTATGGGGTGGAGGAAGGGGGCAGGTGGATGGGGGGGGTAAGAGGTGAGGATATGGGGAGAGATTATGGGGTAGTGGGGGTATGTGATGTAGGATGGGGAGAATGATGCGGGAAGTGGCAAAGGTATGGGGAGTTTTATGGGGAGTGGAGGTATGGAGTGGAGGAAGGGGGCAGGTGGATGGGGGCAAGATGTGAGGGTATGGGGAGAGATTATGGGGGAGTGGAGGTACGGGGGGGAGAAAGGGGCCAGGAGGGTGGGGACAAGTAGAAAGGGTATGGGGAGATTTATGGGGAGTGGAGGTATGGGGTGGAGGAAGGGGGCAGGTTGATGGGGGCAAGAGGTGAGGCTATGGGGAGAGATTATGGGGGAGTGGAGGTACGGGGGAGGGAGAAAGGGGCCAGGAGGGTGGGGACAAGTGGTAAGTGTATGGGGAGGTTTATGGGGAGTGGAGGTATGGGGTGGTGGAAGGGGGAAGTTGGATGGGGGCAAGAGGTGAGGCTATGGGGAGAGATTATGGGGGAGTGGAGGTACGGGGGAGGGAGAAAGGGGCCAGGAGGGTGGGGACAAGTGGTAAGGGTATGGGGAGGTTTATGGGGAGTGGAGGTATGGGGTGGAGGAAGGGGGCAGGTGGATGGGGGCAAGATGTGAGGGTATGGGGAGAGATTATGGGGGAGTGGAGGTATGGGGTGGAGGAAGGGGGCAGGTGGATGGGGGCAAGAGGTGAGGCTATGGGGAGATTTATGGGGAGTGAAGGTATGGGGTGGAGAATGGTAGGTAAGTGGTGATGGTATGGTGAGAGATTATGTGGTAGGATGGTATGGGGTGGAGCCGGGGGGGCGGGCAAGAGGTAAAGGTGTGGGGTTAGGGTGTGAGGGATGGGGGTTAGGGTGGATCACGAAGGTGATTAAAATAGTGTGACGACAACGGGGAAAAGTATCATCCCGTATGTAAGGGGTCAATCAAAATATACTCAAAGCAAAACCCCCTTTGACGAATAAAATCTCCTGATGACACCAATAACAGAAAGGAAAGGTACAACGAGGTATGTAAGGGTTTAGAAAAAAATCTAAAACTCTTTTGCAACCGGAAGTATGACCAAAGGCGTTTAACAGAATCTTTTGATTACAGTTAGACTAAAGGGTTATCTACCACCTGACACAGAGAAAGGTTAAGATCACAGTTAAACCAGTTTAACGTCTAAGGCAATAAACGACTACGGAAAAGGTTTGTGATTTAGACGTCCCCAATTACATCTCCCCCTCCCCTTCCCCCTCCCCCTCCATTCCTCCTCCCCCCTCCCCCTCCTCCCCCTTCCTCCCCCTCCTCCCCTTCCCCCCCTTCCCCACCCACCCACTCCACCACTTAAACGGGTCAGCTAGCATGGTTAGTCTCTTGCTTCTGTTTCTACAAAGGGGGGAGGGTGGGAGGAGGGAGGAAAGGGGGGGAAAAGAAATTTATGGTTACAAGGTCACTTGAAAGCTTAGTGGGGCGTTGCATTGGTTACAAGGATTGGTTATAAGAGGAGGAGAAGGAGGAGGAGGAAAAGGAAGAGGAGGAGGAGGAGGAGGGAAAGGAGAAGGAGGGGAAGAAGGAGGAGGTGAAGGAGGAGGAAGAAGTGGAGAGGAGGAGGCGGAGGAGGAGGGGAGGAGGAGGAGGAACAGGAGGAAAAGGAGGAGGAGGGGGAGGAGAAGGAGGAGGAAGAGGAGGAGATGGAAGGGGGAGGAAAAGGGGAGGAGGAGTAGGAGGAGGAGGAGGAGGAAAAGGAGGAGGAGGAGGAGAAGGAGGAGGAAGAGAAGGTGGAAGGAGGAGAAAAAGGAGGAGGAGGAAGAGGAAAAGCAGGAGGAGGGGGTGAAAAGGATGAAGAGAAGAAGGTAGAAGGGAAGAAGTTGGAGGAGAGAGAGGACAAGGATCAATAATAGAAGAAGGAGGAGGAGGAGGAGGAGGAAGGGGACAAAGAAGAAAAGTAGGAGAAAGAGGACGAGGAGGAGGATACGGAACAGTAGAAGGAGAAGGAGGAGGAGGTGGAGGAGGAACAGGCGAAAGAGGAGGAGGATCAGGAAAAGGCGGAGAAGGAGGAGGAGGAGGAGGAGAAGGAGGAGGAGGAGGATGATGAGGAGGAGGAGGAGGAGGAGGAGGGGGAGAAGGAGGAAGAAGAGGAAAATAAGGATCAGGGAAAGGAGGAGAAAGAGGCAGATAATTAAAAGGAGGAGAAGTAAAAGAAGAAGAAGAAGGAAAAGGAGGAGGAGGAGGAGGCGGAGGAGGAGGAATAGGAGGAGGAGGAAAATAAGGAACAGGGAATGGCGGAGAAAGAGGCAGATAATTAAAAAGAGGAGAAATAAAAGAAGAAGGAGGAGAAGAAGGAGGAGGGAAAGGAGGAGTTGAAAGATGAAAAGAAGAGGAGCAGGAGCACGAGGAGAAGGAGGAAGGGGAATAGGAGTAAGAAGAGGAGTAGAAAGAGGAAGAGGAGAAAAAAGAGGAAAAGGGGAAGAGAAGGAGAAAGAAGTGGAGAAGGACAGGAAAAGAAAAGGAAATGGAGAAAAAGGTGGAGGAAGAGGAGGAGGAAGAGGAGGAGAAAGAGAAGAGGAGGAGGAAGAGGAGGAGGAAGAGTAGGAGGAAGAGGAGGAGTAGTAAGTGGAAGAGGAAGAAGAGGAGGAGTAAGAAGAGAAGGAGGAGAAGGAGGTGGAGGAAGAGGGGAGGAGGAGGAAGAGGAGGAGGAAGAGGAGGAGGAGGAGTAGGAGGAAGAGGAGGAGTAGTAAGAGGAGGAGGAAGAGGAGGAGGAGTAAGAAGAGAAGGAGGAGAAGGAGGTGTAAGAAGAGGGGGAGGAAGAGGAGGAGGAGGAGGAAGAGGAGGAGGAAGAGGAGGAAGAGAAGGAGGAAGAGGAAGAGGAGGAGGAAGAGGAGGAGGAAGAGTAGGAGGAAGAGGAGGAGTAGTAAGAGGAGGAGGAAGAGGAGGAGGAGTAAGAAGAGAAAAAGGTGGAGAAAGAGGAGGAGGAAGAGGAGGAGGAAGAGGACAAGGAGGAGGAAGAGGAGGAAGAGGAGGAGGAAGAGGAGGAGTAGTAAGAGGAGGAGGAAGAGGAGGAGGAGTAAGAAGAGAAGGAGGAGAAGGAGGTGTAGGAAGAGGGGAGGAAGAGGAGAAGGAGGAAGAGAAGAGGAAGAGGAGAAGGAGGAAGAGGAGAGGAAGAGGAGAAGAAAGAAGGGTAGGAGGAGGAGGAGGAGGAAGAGGATGAAAAGGAAGAGGAAAAGGAGGCGAAGGATGAAGAAGAGGAGGGAAATGAAGAGGATGAGGATGAGGAGGAGAAGGAGGAAGAGGAGGAGAAGGAAGGGGAGATGGAACAGGAAATGGAGAAGAAGGGGGAAGAAAAGGGGGAGGAGGAGGAGGAGGAGGAGGAGGAGGAGGAGGAACAGGAGGATGGGAAGTAGGAGGAGTGGAGGAATAGGAGGAAAAGGAAGGGGAAATGGAACAGGAAATGGAGAAGAAGGGGGAAGAGGTAGGAGGAGGAGGAGGAGGAGGAGGAGGAGGAGGCGGAGGAGGAGGCGGAGGAGGAGCCGGTGGAAGGGAGGGAGTATGGTCTTCAGGAATGGTAGTTCTTCTTTAAGGAATCTCTTTGGTTGCAGAGGAGGAGGAGGAGGAGGAGGAGGTGATGGAGGAGGAATAGGAGGAAGAAGAGGTAAAAGAAAGAAAAAGAGAAAGCGGTAAAGGTTATGGAAAAAGAGGGTGAAGAAGGAGAGGAAGAAGAGGAAAATAAGAAGAGGAGGAAAAAGTGAGGAGAGGAAGAGGAAGAGGAAGAAGAAAGCAAAATGGGTAGAGAATGAGGCGGAGAAGTGGAGGAGAAGGAAGAGGAGGATGAGGAGGAGGAGGAGGAGGAGGAGGAGGAGGGAGGACAAAGGAGGATGACGTAGACATGGAAGTGGAGCTAAAGATGGAGGTGGAAGATAAGGAGGAGGTGGAGGTGGAAGATGAGGAGGGGGTGGATGTGGAAGTGGATGCGGTGGAGGTGGAGGTGGAGGATGGGGGGAGGAGGAGAGGGATTGTAGAAGGAGAAGAAAGTTCCAGAAGAAAAGAAGACTAGAAAAGGGAGAGTAGAAAGGCACAGGAGGAGAAGGAAGAAGAGGAGGAGAATGAGGAGGAGGATAAGGAGGAGGAAGAGGAGGAGAAGGAGGAGGAGGAGAAGGAGGAGAAGGAGGAGAAGGAGGAGGATAAAGAGGAGGAGGAAGAGGAGGAGAATGAGGAGGAGGAGAAGGAGGAGGAAGAGGAGGAGGATAAGGAGGAGGAGGAGGAGGAGGAGGAAGAGGAGGAGAACAAGAAGGAGGAGGAAGAGGAGGAGAATGAGGAGGAGGAGAGGGAGTAGGAAGAGGAGGAGGATAAGGAGGAGGAGGAGGAAGAGGAGGAGGAAATGGGAGTGGCACTGGAACCCCGGCCAGAGCGGGTGTGGCCAGAAACGAAGAGGGTACCTCTAGCAGAGGGGAGAGGAGGAGGAGGAGGAGGAGGAGGAGACAGAGGAAGAGTCTGACCTTGAGAGGTTGTGGGAGTTCCACGCCAGGAGGTGCTTAACTGCAAACGAAGCCGTCACTTCATTTTTTGACTAGACGATTTCTATAATTTGTTTCAGAGTTTCCCTTCAGGTACAAGGTTCAGAAAATGAAGGATTTGGTCGATTAGTGTCTCTATTATTGATCTGTTTTTACCTCTGTTCCTGTTCCTGTCTCTGTCTCTGTCTCTGTCTCTATCTCTATCTCTTTCTTTCTGTCTCTGTCTCTGTCTCTGTCTCTGTCTCTGTCTATTTCTATCTCTATCTCTATCTCTATCTCTACCTCTATCTCTGTCTCTGTCTCTGTCTCTGTTTCTGTCTCTGTCTCTTTCTCTGTCCCTTTCTCTGTCTCTTTCTTTGTCTCTTTCTCTGTCTCTGTTTCTGTTTCTATCTCTGTTTCAGTCTCTGTCTTTATCTCTTTCTCTATCTCTTTCTCTATCTCTGTATCTCAGTCTCTGTAACTGTGTCTCCGTCCTTCTCTCTCTCTCTCTCTCTCTCTCTCTCTCTCTCTCTCTCTCTCTCTCTCTCTGTCTGTTTGTTTATGTCTGCCTATGTCTCTGTCTCTATCTCTGCCTTTTCCCTTTATCTGTCTCTGTAACTGTCACTGTTTCTCTGTCAATTTAATTGTGTCTCTCTCTCTGTCTTTGTCTTTATCCTTGTCTCTGTTTGCCTTTGTCTTTGTGCCTCTCTCTCTCTCTCTCTCTCTCTCTCTCTCTCTCTCTCTCTCTCTCTCTCTCTCTCTCTCTCTCTCTCTCTCTCTCTCTTTCTCTATTTCTCTTTATCTTCGTCTCTTTCTGTTCCTGTCTCTGCCTCCATCTTTGTCTTTGTGTTTGTCTTAGTCCTTGTCTTTGTCTCTCTTTTTGCCTCTGTCTCTATGTTTCAATCTTCATCTCTCTCTCTCTGCATCTCTCTCTCTCGCTTTTTCTCTCTCTCTCTATCTCTGCATCTCTCTCTCTCGCTTTCTCTCTCTCTCTCTATCTCTGCATCTCTCTCTCTCGCTTTCTCTCTCTCTCTCTCTCTATCCCTCTTTCTTTCTCTCCTGTCGGTCGAATTGGAATACACTCGTTGTTCTTGATGAGCATTTGTCCTTCACCACGGCCTTGCCGAGAACGAATACCAACCAGATATCTTGCTTAATCACAATCAGAAACTCGCGGTCGTCGGTTTTATTCAGAAAGGGACGGAACTTTGTTGTGGCTCAACTTAGATTTTTTTTTAATCCTCCTTTTAAGAATTCTTTTTCGTCTTTGATTCTTTTTTGTCTTTTTTTTTCTCTCCTGTCAACGCATTTTCATTTTGTATTCCTTTTTTTTATTCCTGAATTTCTCCTTTTGTTAGCTTTTTACTGACTTTTCTTATATGTACACACACACACACACACACACACACACATACACACACACACACACACACACACACACACACACACACACACACACACACACACACACATATATATATATATATATATACACACACACACACACATATATATACACACACACACACACACATAAACACATGGCGCTGTGGTTAGAGCTCTGGCCTGCCACTACGGAGGGTCCGGGTTCGACCCTCGCTGAAATAATATCAGTATCGCAGCGCTGAGGGGTGTTACTCCAACTCTCGTGGGCGGGGAGTTTGGGGGTGTGTGTGTGTGCAAGGTCATAGCATTACCATAGATCGGACCTACGAGCTCTGAGCTCTCTTCCAGGAGGAAATAGCTGTCGATCACGAGTCCCAACACGTGATCCAAAGACCAAGTGAATACACACACACACACACACACACACACACAACACACATATATCACATACATGTATATATATATATAATATATATATATATAAATATATATATAGTATATATATATATATACGTATATATATATATATATATATATATATATATATATATATATATATATATATATATATATATATAGATTCTGCCTTGGTAATATTTCTCCATTTATGTATTCGTTTTTTTTTTTTTTTTTTTTACTTTCTATGATTTTTTTTTATACTTTTTTTTAATTTTTCTTTTTGTTTTTGTTTTTCATTTTTCTGTTTGGGCCGGAGATTGGAGATGGTTAAAGAAAATGGAGAAAGATGGAAGACAAGCCAGTTGTTGTCTGCTGACGACACTGCGCTTGTAGCAGGATCAGAGGAAGGCTTAAGGAAGTTAGTGACAGAGTTTGGGAAGGTGTGCGAAAGAAGGAAGTTGAAGATAAATGTGGGTAAAAGTAAGGTGATGAGGTGTGGAAGAGGATAATATGGCAGCAAATTGGAAGTTGATATTAAGAGAGACTGGAGGAAGCGGATAGCTTTAAATACTCGGGCGCAAATGTGACGGGAAAGAGAGGAATGGAGATGGAGGTAGAATGTAGATTGAGAGAAGCAAGTAAATGTCTTGAGGGATTAAAAAGTGTAATGATAAATAAACTCTTGGGAATGAATGATATATACATATATATATATATATATATATGTATATATATTTATATATATATATACATATACATATATATATATACATATATATATATATATATATATACATATATATATATATATTTATACATATATATATATAGTGTATCCTAAGAAGAAATTGCAAGACGGAATGATTGTGCTGACAGCCCTGTATGGGTCAGAAACGTGACATATAAGAGAAGAAGAGAAGAAGAGTTTAAATGTGTTTGAGATAAAATGCCTGAGAAGTATGGTAGGGATTACAAGGCTCGATAGAGTGAGACACGAGGAGGTGAGGAGGAGAGCAGTGGTGGAAAGGGAGTTGGGAGATAGGGATGATGAAAGAATACTGGGATGGTTTGGGCACATGGAAAGAATGAGTGAAGAAAAATTAGTAAAAGAGGTGTGGAAGGCAGAGGTGAATATGAGGGAGTGATCAAGGATGAGATGGATGGATGGGGTAAAAAGAGCATTGGAAAAGAGGGGAATGTCTGTTGAGGAAAGAAGGGGGATGACAGAAGATAGGGGTGAATAGAGAATGATTGTGTATGGATGATGCTCTGATGCATGGAAGGGAGTGGCTGGTGGATGGGGGAGTGAGGGTGTATGTGTGAATGATATTTTGACGCACCCCAAAGGGATTTCTCCCGCCTTTTTTCTACATGAGGAGACGGAGAGGGGGGGTTGCCGACTAAATGAAGCGGCCTTGCTATGGATGAGCTTTATCTTACTACATTGCTTCTGACCCAGGGCAGTGGGAGAGAAGCCGGGATGACCTGTCATCCAGGAGGAGCCAAGTTGAGAGAGGGCGAGGGGGGTGAGTGGGAGTGGAGTATTTGGGGATGGAACGGATGGGAGTGGATTTTGTGCCTTTGTTTTTGGTTACCTCCCTTGTATGGGGGAAAAGTCTTTGGTATATGTATGTATGTATGTATGTATGTATGTATGTATGTATGTATGTATGTATGTATGTATGTATGTATGTATGTATGTATGTATGTATGTATGTATGTATGTATGTATGTATGTATGTATGTATGTATGAATGTATGTATGTGTATATGTATGTATGTATGTATGTATGTATGTATGTATGTATGTATGTATGTATGTATGTATGTATGTATGTACTTATTTGTTCTTCCTCGTCAGCATATACATTTTTATCATTCTTGTTACAATGTTTTTGTATTCCTGTTAAGAAAAAAGCAATGCTAATCTTATAACCCGTGCAGTTAATGAGTCATATTCTTTACTTCGAATCCTTTATAATTTTCCTTAATAGAATCCAACCCCATCTTCAGTCTACGCAGGGTCAAACTTTTCATCTACCTCCTTCTCCTACTCTGCCTCGTCCTCCTTCTCCTCCTCGTCCTCCTCCTTCTCCTCGTCCTCCTCCTCCTCGTCCTCCTCTTGTTCCTCCTCCTCCTCTTCGTCCTCCTGTTCCTTTTCGCCCTGCTTCTCTATACCTTCCTCCTCCTCCTCCTCATAATCATAAACCTAATCTTCCTCCTTCTCCTCTTGCTCCTCCTTCTTCTCCTCCTCCTCTTCTTTTACCTCCTCCTGCTCCTACTCATGTTTCTGCTCGTCCTGTTTCACTTCGTCCTCCTCCTTCTTTTAATCCTAAACCAAATCCTTCTCCTTCTCCTCTTCCTCCTCCTTCTTCTCATCCTCCTCCTGTTCTTCTTATCCTACTTCTATTCGTCCTCCTCCTCCTCCCCCCCTCCTAAACCTAATCTTTGTCCTTTTCCTCTTCCTCCTCCTTCTCCTCCTGTTCCTCCTCGTACCCCTCCTCTTCGTCCTCCTCCTCCTTCTCCTTTTAATCCTAAACCTAAACCTCCTCCTTTCCTTCTTCCTCCTCCTCTTCCTTTTCCTCTTTTCCTCTTCTTTTTCTTCCTCCTCCTCTTCCTTCTTCTCCTCCTCCTCCTACATTTCCTCTCTCCTCTGTCGAAGGAATCCAAATCAACCAAAATCAATGAATGAAATAAATAATTGAAATAAATAGATGAAATAAATATGTAAAAAAACAGATACATAAGTAATAGATAAACGAAATTGTTTGTAGATTGAAATGAACAGTAACAACAAAATGAATAAACAGAATAAATAATATGCATATATATATATGTATATATATACACACACACATATATATATATATATATATATACACACACACACACACACACATATATATATATATATATATATATATATATATATATATATATATATATATATATACATATATATATAATTAGATAAATAATAGATTAATAAAACTGTATGAAATAAACAAATAAACGAATAAATGAATAATAATAATAAAATGAATACATGGTTAGAGAAGTTAATAAGATAAAACAAAATAAAATTAAATAAGAATCACACAAGATAAAATGTGATCAAATGAAATAAAATAAAATCGTATGAAACAACACAAAAAAAACATCTATTCCCGCACTATATGACAAAGTATCAAATTTAAAATTCCCATTTTCTTCAAATCCACTTCATCTAATGACAGAGGTAAATATCAGATCACCAAACCAAACATATGATTTCCTCTTTACTAAAGACTGTATCCGTTTTGCAGAAAATCCATAAGACCCAATTTCAACATTATTACTATATTTCAGGACCATTACCGCGTGCCCCTCTATACGAGCTCTGTTATAGAAACCCCTTCTTCTAATATATATCACGAACTTTATAGATTTGTACCTCACATTTGGTCTTAATGATTTCTGAGTTCATTTCACAAAACAAAGGACTTCCTGGCACGAAAAGTGTGATAAAAAAATAACGAAATAAAATAAAATAAAGATCCGCAATCTAAGACGACCTTACTAATGACTGGACCACCACACCATTGGTACAGTGAGCCAGTTTGTCCTAAGCATTCACGTTGGTTTATAATTAACAGATCAATTGGAGGGCAGGGAGGTGGTTAATTACTGATCGAGGAAGCAATTCAGAAGTCCAGAACCATTAGCCAGGTCGAACGACTCCTAATAACTGCCTACTTGTCGTAAAAGCCCCCGTGGGTAAGTATCCCGGACATGGCCCCAATTTTTCTATTTGTTTTCCTTTGTTGGTGGGATGACGTAATGAAGGACGGGAGGGCCGTTCCGTATATTATCTGGACTTAATCACTAGTTCTGGTTGAGTCTCCGACTCGGAGAAATAGATGTGTTTTGCTTTTTCACATGTCAAGCGGTTTCTTTAATTGTGTCTGTCCAGGCAAGAGAGGCTATCCTGTTCCTGTCAACCTAACAACGATTAGGAACCTCTTGACCGTGGTGAAGTCGAGGTGGTTCAATGATTTTTTGGCCTCAGCCTGTATCCTGACAAAGGATTACAAAGGCGGAGCATGCCGACAGGAGACCTTTTGATCCATATCTAGGTCGGATGCTAAAAAAAAAATCCTATTAATAATAAAATGATAAATAAAAACTATAATAATGTAAATGTGACAAATAGAATACATAAATAAATGCATAGGTATAGTTAAATAATAAAACAAACAGGTAAATAGTAAATATTGATAAATTGACATAGAACTAATAATAAATGAAAATCAGACAGACAAATGATAACAAATGACAAAAGACACGAATGACAAAGGCGCAAAATTGTCCAAATAGTTAGAAGCGCTGGTAAAATATGGATCACAACAGCAATTATATCCTGACATTCAAGGCCAGTGTCTACTTGTGCAATGAAGTAGATCCTTTATATTATCTTCCAAAAATTGTTCCCTGTGTTTGTCCTTAATTACTAGACTGTGTATACAAATTGTACACATATGAACAAGTAAATACAAACTAAATAAATATGTAAATATATAAGTGAATAGATAAAAATATAGACTAATCAATAAGTAAGTAAATAAATGAACATACAAATAACTATAAGGAAATGATAGATAAGTACTGATATACTGATATATAGATAAATAAAAAAAAAAATCATGTTTGTTTCACAATAAGTAACTGTGACCGGATACAACTCTTTCTAACAAGGAAACGTCCTTCAACTCAATAAAATACTTTTACATTTGGCCAAAATACAGGGTATCCCAATATATACATTTACACACACACACACACACACACACACACACACACACACACACACACACACACACACACACACACACACACACACACACACATATATATATATATATACATACATACATACATACATACATACATATATATATATATATATATATATATATATATATGTATATATATATATATATATTCGTTCTTTGAGACATTTCGAAATTTTGTCAAATGTATTGGTCCACGTTATTAGTTCTATCTAGAAAATAGTAGACATCAATTTGAACTTTTGCTAACACGCAGAAGGGACTAGATTAGACTAAGTGATGAAAACACTTAACTCTTCTTTTGATTTTAAAAGGATGACCGTCATTTTCCAGTCATATATGACAACGTTGGCCAAATAATTAAAAGAAAAATAAAATAAAAACACACGTTCCTTGGTTATACGTGTGACCTCCCCCAGTTAAATATGGTGAGCTCTCCTAGTGGTTTTCATTCCATTTGAAATATGCTCCTTTTTCCTTTTTCCTTTTTCTTCATTTCAACTGAGGATGCAGAATGATTTGCGAAACGTCTTAATATTTAATTTGTTTTGGTTGTATTTTGTTTTTGCTGTATTTTTGTATTCATTTCTTGTATTTTGTTTACTGTGTGCTATGTATTTTTGTGTTTATTAAAATGTTTGTGTTTCCTATGAGTTATAG
>NC_134779.1:58577032-58589532 GCF_046742065.1 Oratosquilla oratoria
TAATAAAAACTAAGGGACCCCAAGTATAAACATAGGCAAAGCAAAGGGACCCCAAGTAGAAACCTGTGCAAAGGAAAGGGACCCCAAAGATAAAGTGAAGGAAGGAAAATTGTACAGCATATTTTGTTTTATTTAATTAAAGTAATATACCACAATGATAACAACTAAGGAAGCCCAAGTAGAAACCTAGGCAAAGGAAAGGGACCCCAAGTAGAAACCTGTGCAAAGCAAAGGGACCCCAAAGATAAAGTGAGGGAAGGAAAATTGTACAGCATATTTTGGATTTAGTATTTAACTCTGTCCGAGATGAATAGGTCCCCATTCAGAGATCATTATTCATCTGGCAGAGACTATTTACTTCAACGCCTCAGGTGATGATTGTTTCGTCTGAACGAAAATCATTACTTATCAAGTCGATTTTTCTTTTTAGTATTTTTACGCTCGAGTCGAACGCTAAAACGAAAATTTCGATGTAAATCGAAAGCGAAATGAGTTGGTTTCTAGTTTGTTAATAGATTTAAGTATGTAATATCACATGTAACAAATTATTTGAATAGAATAATCTCAATCATAAAATAATCACAAATAAAGACAAATAAAATAAAACCATAAACAAAAAAATAAAATAAAACAAAATTAAAATTAGAATAGAATAGAATAGAATAAAATAAAATAAAATAAAAAAAATAAAATAAAATAAAATAAAATAAAATAAAATTAAATGAAATGAATAAAATGATCATATGTATAGTAAAAAGAATAATGAAACTTGTTTTTTGGTGTGTAAACCTAAACTTCAGTATGGTTATATCATTGACGAAGAAACACCCATATTTCTACTCTAGTACATGTCTCCAAATGCAGAAGAAATCATATAAATGTTACGCGGATATAAATGTGAATTTATATATGTGTGCAAGTATGTGTATGTATGTGTGTGTTTATGTATGTATGTATATATGTATGTATGTATGTATATATATATATGTATGTATGTATGTATGTATGTATCTGTGTGTTTATGTATGTATGTATGTACATATGTACGTACGTAAGTCTGTATGTATATATATGAATGTATGTATGTATGTATTCATGTATTTACACATACCCTTCCCTTCACTTCTTTACCACCTTTCCCTGAATCCACCTTCCTTACATATTCTTTAATTAATTTTTCATTGAAGTCTGTCCTATCACATTTATTTTTTCTACTGGTTCAGAATCTCTGTCTTGAGGGTGAGGCTCTCTACATATTTTATTTTGGTGAACGTCAGACAATTTTATTCAGTTAAGGAGAACTGTTCGTAATAAAGGCATTCAATGAGGTCTTTTATAGGACTTACTCAATAAAAAAAAATAAGACAAAAAATAAGATGAATAAATAGATAAATAAATAAATCAAAGAGATAAATAGATAAATGAATAAATAAACAAAGCATTAGTTTATGTGACTCACTAGAATAAAAGTCTTTAAGAAATTCTGAAAGACCAACAATAGAGTTGGTCGAGACTCTTCTCTTCATACAAGAAGACGCCTCTTTAGACCATCACCAACACACTGCAATCAACCTGTGGTTTTTGGAGGGTTTTATGGGGAGGGGGTTGTGTGTGGGGGTGAGGGGAGGGAGGAGGCGTGAGGGATGTGGCGGGAGTGAGGGGGGGTCTTTGGAGAACACGGAAAGCTTAACGTGGTGTTGGGTTTCTTGATCCTGTTGATGGGTTAACGCTCTGAACGAAATCCAAAATTTGCCTTTCTTTGCGCAGGTGGGCGTTGGCTTATTCTCTGACGTCATGTAGGTCCTCGTCTTCATGTACGAAGTCAGAGAAAGTAGAGAGATATGTTTTTGCTGTTGTTGTTATGATTGTTATTGTTGTTATTATCATTATTATCGTTCTTGTTGTTGTCATTGTTATTATCATTATTATCGTTCTTGTTGTTGTTGTTAATACTATTATCATCACCTCTCTAGACACATCTCCACCATCAACTCTCCACTACGATTCTTTCCTGGAACTCTACATTTCCGTCTATTGGTTCATTTCCTACCCTAGCATTAAGGTCTCCCAATACAACTACATTGACGTTTCTCTCTAATCACTCTATGCACTCATTTAAATCTATTCAGAAAGCCTCCCTTTCCTCTACACTCTTCTCACTATTAGGCCCATATGCACTTACAAAAACCCAAATCTCCCCAGTTTCACCTTCATTCACATTAACCTTGAAGAAACCTCATTCAACTCCATTACACGCTTACCTATCTCTTCACTTACTAGTATAGCTACCCCTTCTCTCCTTCATCCTCTCTTCACTCCTGAGATTCTCCCAACTACACTCCCGAACTCAAACTCGCCCCTCCCTCTCAACTTAGTGTCACTCAATGCCAACACATTCATCTTTCTTCTCACAAACATACTGCCTATCTCTTCCTATATAGACCCTAAAGTATCAGCTGCATGCTACTGATCAGTTTTTAACCCTACAATAACATGCAGCCAATACCCCACACGGGTATGTTTGTGTATATATAATGCTGTAATGCATGGAAGGGAGTGGGTAGATGGGGTGAGGGAGTATGTATGAATATTTTGACTCAGCACAAAGGGATTTCTCCCTGTCGTCTCTTTTTCTGCATGAGGGGACGGAGAGGGAGTGGGTCTCCGATTCAATAAAGCGGCCTTGCTGTGGATATGCTGTGTTTTGGTACACTGCTTCTGACCGAGGACAGTGGGCAAGATGCTGCAGGGATGACCCGTCATCGAGGAGGAGCCAAGATGAGAGGGAGGGAGGTGGGGTGAATGGGAGTGGAGTATGTGAGGATGGAATGGGTGGAAATGGATATTATGCCTTTGTTTTTAGCTACATTCCTTGTAAGGGGGAAACAGCCATTGTAATATGTATGTATGTATGTATGTATGTATGTATGTATGTATGTATGTATGTATGTATGTATGTATGTATGTATGTATGTATGTATGTATGTATGTATGTATGTACGTATGTATGTATGTATGTATGCATGTATGTATGTATGCATGTATATATTATTATTGTTATTATTATTACTATTATTATTATTGCTGTTATTATTATCATTATTATTATTATTGTTATTATTATTATTATTATTATTATTATTATTATTATTATTATTATTATTATTATTATCATTATTATTATCATTATTATTATTATTACTATTATTATTATTATTATTATTAATTATTATTACAAAGGATTACAAAGGCGGAGCATGCCGACAGGAGACCTTTTGGTCCATATCTAGGTCGGATGCGAAAACAAAATCATAATGATAATGAAATGATAAATAAAAAATATGATAATGTAAATAACAAATAAAATACATAAGTAAATGCATAGGTATAGTTAAATGATAAACAAACAGGTAAATAGTAAATAATAATAATAAATTGACATATAACTAGTAATAAATGAAAATCAGACAGACAAATGATAACCAAAAAAAATATATATATAAAATAAATTATAATCATTACAGCATCTTGCTTAGGTGTTTATCTAAATGATTCTTAAAGCTTCGAACTGAACTACATTGCACTACCTGTGCAGGACGTTTATTCCATTCATTAACTACACGGTTGGGAAAGTTGTTTCTACCCACTTCTAAATTTAATCTATTTCCGGACAGTTTGAGACCATTGTTTCTTGTCTGATTCCCATTCAATGTGAAAATTTTGTCATTTTTGATGCTGTCAATTCCCTTTAAAATCTTAAAGACCTGTATCAAGTCATCTCTGAGTCTACGCTTTTTTAGGGAAAACAGATTCATATGTTTTAGTCGATTTTCGTACGATTTATTTTTGATATTTGGAATCAGTTTTGTGGCTCGCCGTTGTACTTTTTTCCAGTCTGTCAATGTCTTTAATGAGATTCGGTGACCATACGGAAACAGCATATTCCAAATGTGGACGAACTAATGATTTATATAGCTTGTTAATGAGTGATGGACTTTTGAAGTCAAAAGATCGCGCAATCAGTTCTAGAATCTTATTTGCTTTCTCAGAGGCTGAAATACACTGCTTGGATGATTTGAGGTCGTTACTGATAATTACGCCGAGATCTTTTTCACTATCCACTTTTGTTAACGAATTTCCAAATAACTTGTAATCGTACCTACTGTTATTTTTACCTATGTGCATTACCTTGCATTTACTTGTGTTAAATTTCATTAGGCACTTTTCAGACCATTGCTGTAATTTATCTAAATCTTCTTGAATATCTAATTGGTTTGAGTGATCATTTGCCACTCCGCACAGTTTTGTATCATCAGCAAATTTGGAAACAGTAGATTTTAGTCCATAGTCTATATCATTTATATATATTATGAATAGAAGTGACCCAAGAACGGAACCCTGAGGAACCCCACTTGTAACATTTTTCCATCTAGAAGTTTTCCATTTAAAACAACTCTCTGTTTTCGACCATTCAACCAATTACTAGTCCAACCTAATAGGTTAACACTTATTCCGTGTAAAGCTAATTTAGTAAGTAGTCTTTCGTGTGGGACTACCATTATGGATAAAATACCTACGGATTTCCAAAAAAATGAGGACCTCAAATTCTTTTAAAAATTATGAAAAAAATCTCAAAATTTGCTACATTGTTCACGTGTTGTTTACTTTACTAAAGTGATTTCCAGGTATCTAGGGCAAAGAATGTATACAAGCATCATCTGGTGTAAATTTCTTATTCATTCAATAATAATTTATATTATTCTTTGTTTTAGAAAAAAAAAATGGTTTCGTAATAAAAATTATAATTATGATTGATAACTAATGTTCCCTGGACTGAAATTGTCCAGTTTTAGCTAAAATAAAACAATAAAAAATGTCTTCTTATTTAAGGTATATTTTGTCATCTTCCTGAAAAAATATATATATAATAATAATTCCGTTGTTTTACCACAACTTTCTTTTGCTTACTACTCTCGCGTTCTCTTAGCTGTGAGTTCGAGTCCCGCACTCCTCTTTGATTCCCAGTAGTGACTGTGATCTATCCTAATAGGTTCCCAGAGTGCATAATAGGTCAAAGGTCAAAGTCCTCTGTCGAAGCTGCTCAGCGCTTCCTGGCCTGGACCTCTCACCATGCGTTCTATGATCACCAGCTAGATATTTTACTTAGATTTCTAATTAAGTTTAGTTGGGTTTACTCGTTTGTTTCCAGAACTTCTGTGTAAATTTTTATGATTATGATAGATAAAGTTGATTAGATTTTATGTTCTATCGGTAGAATGCTCACCAGGTTTATACATAGATTTCAAAATCAAACAGTTGAGTTAAAATTGGCCATTATTTGTATCTTAGAGAAGGACACTCAAAAACTTCGAAAGAATAACATGGACAAAAAAAGTAGATAAATAGATTACTAGCTAAATAAGTAGACAAATAAATAAATATATATAAAATAAAAACAAAATAATAATAAATAGGTAAGTAAATAGTTAAATGGATAGATAATTAAATAGATATAGAATAGATAAATAAATAGATTAATGAAAATAATATGATAAATAAACAAATAACTAAATAAGTAAATAGATAAATAAAAGATACAAACATGTAGATAAACAAATGAATAATTAGATAAATATATACGTAAATTATTATACATATATATAGATAGATAGATAGATAGATAGATAGATAGATAAATAAATAAAGGAAATAGATATATTAATAAACAAGTAATTGATTAATTGATTGCACAAATGAAATAAACACATCATATTGGAAAACAAATAGATAAAGAATAAAAATAAATGAGTAAATAAAGAAGTAAACATATATATAAAAAATATAATAATAAAAAAGTAACATGAAGTACACATTGTTATCATTAGTTGTGGTCCAACGAATTCCATCATCATTAACTTAAGACAAAACAAATTGCTGTACACATCGTTAAGGCTCTTGAGAATATAAAAGTAATCTTAGTAGAGGGCTAATCCTTGTGAGAGGGAAAAGGCGTTTAACTATCAAGCTATAGTTTCCTTTAGCTATCTAGAATCAGTTAAAGCCCTGGTCACACATTCAAGATTCTCATCAATTGTTGTGAATTTGAAAACCTAGAAGATGACTTCGCATACAGTATTCCCTTAGGACTGTTCAATAACGTGTCAAACATTCGTGTAGGTTTGACTTCGTCCCTTATCTTGTCAATCAGTTTCTCAATATATGAGGTAAAGGTGATTTGACATTTAGAGATTCGAAAAATAAAAGATTGTAACCTAAGCCTTTTTTTTAACGATCTCATTTGAGTAGCGTGTGTATGATGGGGTTTTAGTTGTAGCTTAAATCAGATAAGTTGAAATAATAACGTTAGCATAAATGATTCTTGAAAAAGAAAACCAAATCTTAGTAGTTTGAGACTAAATGAATCAGGTAAATAGATAAATATATAAACAAAATAACTATATAACAAATATTGAAATATACAATTTATAATTTATTTCATATTATTTGTTTTTGTTTTGTCATCATTTATCTGTTTGATTTTCATTTATTATTAGTTATATGTTAATCTATTATTATTTACTATTTACCTGTTTGTTTATTATTTAACTATACCTATGCATTCATTTATGTGTTTTATTTATTGTTTACATTATCATAGATTTTATTCATTTATTTATCATTATCAGTTTTTTTTCGCATCCGACTTAGATATGGACCAAAAGGTTTCCTGTCGGCATGCTCCGCCTTTGTAATCCTTTGCACAAGTGAGTATAGCAAATATGAGAACAAATAAGATAAATGAATAAACTGCGAAAGGAGCAAATAAACGAATAAGTAAATAAACAAATACACAAATAGATATATTCATAAATTTTCTAAAAAATATATATCGTTTATTATTTTGATACAACAGATCCTAAATCTCATACACCTATGACAACCACCACCCGTGTGGACGTTTGGGACCAGGGCATAAACCCACTTCGGGAATTGGCCCAAGACATAAAACACCGCCAGTTCCCGAAGTAGGCTTATGTCCTGGGCCGAAACGTCCGTCCAGGACTTAAAACACCACCAATTCCCAAAGTGTGTTTATGTCCTGGGCCAAAACATCCGCCTAGGATTTAAAACACCACCAATTCTCAAAATGGGTTCATGTCCTGGGCCCAAACGTCCGCCCCGGACAAAAAACACTACCAATTCCCGAAGTGGGTTCATGTCCTGGGTACAAACATCCGCCCAGGACAAAAAACACCACCAATTTCCGAATTGAGTTTATGTCCTGGGTTCACACAAGTGGCGGTTGGCGAGTGTTGCATTAAGAGACCTAGGTTTACTCAAATCTTGTCCCTTTAATATAACAAAGACTGATGGAAGAAAATTAATTCGCAAGACAAATTTTCAAGTAAAATAAGTGCACTGAGAAAAATAAATTATAACAGATATGGAATACAGAAACTATATCTAACCAAGATTAAAGAAGTATAGAACAACTGTCATCAGATTTTTGGAAGAATACGGTGAGCAAATGTTCTTTAAATGAATAGGTGTGTGAGGATAAGGTGATGGGTCGGATGGATGCCTGGGAGCATCTTAGAGGAAGAAGGGTGAGTGTGGCTATGTTATACTTAGAATTAGTAATCTAGGTCATGCTCTTGATAAGGTCTATTCTAGCTATTGCCAGATGAATTTATTCAGTTGAAAAGGCATACTGACAGACAGGCAAGCAAGCAGGCAGGCACAGAAAGACAGACAGTCCGCCAGCTAGACAGACAGACAGCTAGTCCACCAGCCACACACACACACAAAAAACAAAACAAAAAAAACAAGATATACTAACTGAAACACAGACAAGTAAAAACAGAAATTAAGACAACTGGGCAAAATAATAGACAAAGAACCAAAATAGCAAAGACGAGAGATAGAGAGACAGATAGATAGATAGATAGATAGATAGATAGAGAGAGAGAGAGAGAGAGAGAGAAAGAGAAAGAAAGAAGAGAAGGAGAAAGAGAGATACACACAAAAAAATACTGACATATAGAGACAAACAGACATCCAACAACAAAAGAACAAAGACAAACAGACAGACAAACAGACACAGACAGGGAGACAGACAGACAGACAGACTCACTCCATAACTCATAAGAGCCTGACACTAAAAAATGGAGCATAACTTGGATATCCAAATTAAAATCCTCAATATGAATCCAGGCCGCGGATGATGCAAATGAGGAAGGGGGCTCCGGGGGGACTTGATCGACCTTTTGTCTAGGCCTGCATATATGTAGATAACGCCTATGGTCGGGTGCCACCATAACCCTAGGGTTAAATTCCCCTTTCCCCTCCCTTTCCCCTTACCCCGATCTCACTGTTCCCTTTCCCTTCCCTTATCCATTACCTTCGTTATTCACCCTTCCTCTGTCTTCCCTTTATCTTCACTATTCCACTTCCCCTCCCTTTCCCCTTACCCCGATCTCACTGTTCCCTTTCCCTTCCCTTATCCATTACCTTCGTTATTCCCCCTTCCTTTATTTTCCCTTTATCTTCACTATTCCATTTCCCCTTCCCTTCCCCTTACCTTCACTATTCCTATTCTCTCCCCATTCCCTTTACCTTCACTATTCTCTTTTCTTGCCCTACCCTTCCCCTTACCTTTACTATTTTCCTTTCCTTTCTTTCCCCTCCCTTCCCCTTACCTTCGCTATTCCTATTCTCTCCCCTTTCCCTTTACCTTCACTATTCTCTTTTCTTACCCTACCCTTCCCCTTACCTTTACTATTTTCCTTTCCTTCCCTTCCCTTCCCCTTACCTCTACTATTTTCCCTTCCCTGCCCTTCTCCTTACCTTCGCCATTCCCTTTCCCTCCGCATCCCCTTACCTCCACTATCCCCCTTCCCTCCCTTAATTCTTTACCCTATTTCCCTTTCCCTTCCCCTCCCCTTATTTCATTATTCGCCTTCCCTCCCCTTCCCCTTACCTTTATTATTCTCCTTACTTCCCCTTCCCCTTACCTTCACTATTCCCCTTCCCTCCTTTTTCCCTGCCCTCACTCTTGCCCTTCCCTCCCCTTCCCTTTCCTTTAGCTATTATCTTACCTTCCTTAAACCTCTCGCCCTCCCTTTCCTTCCCTTCCCTTTATATATAGAGGTTATATATATCTATTTATCTATCTATCTATTATATATATATATATATATATATATATAATATATATATATATATATATATATATATATATATATATATATATAAAACCTCTTTCTTATCCTCCACACTTTCTCTTTTCCTTCTCTTCCTTCGTTTTGCCTTTCTGTTATTGCTCTTCTTGGTCCCTCCATCCTTCCTTCCTTAGTGAAGCTGTAAGAAGGCTTGCATTTATATATATATATATATATATATATATATATATATATATATATATATTTATATATATATATGTGTGTGTGTGTGTGTGTGTGTGTGTGTGTGTGTGTGTGTGTGTGTGTGTGTGTGTGTGTGTGTGTGTAAATTCTAATAACGTAGACCATACGAAGGACCCTGTGTACTTTCTCCCCTGTCTTCACTCCCTCCCTCCCTCCCTCCCTCCCTCCCTCTCCTCGATCTCTTTCGTTCCTCCCTCACTCATCCTCCCTCCCTCGTCTTTTCAACACTCTCACCACCACCACAAGCACCAATATCACCACTACAACCACCATCACAAGCATCCACTACAATAGGGACCACAGGCACCACAGGAAACAAAGGCTCCACCACCACAAACACCACAGGCACCACCACCACAGACACCACCACCATAGGCACCACCACCATAGGCATCACCACCACAGGCACCATTACCACAGACACCTCAACCACAGGCACCACGGGCAACACAAGCACCACCACCATAGGCACCACCACCACAGGCACCACCACCACAGGCACCACCACCACAGGCACCACCACCACAGGCACCACCACCACAGGCACCACCACCACAGGGACCATTACCACAGACACCTCAACCACAGGCACCACCAACATAGGCACCACCACCATAGGCACCACCACCACAGGCACCACCACCACCACAGACACCACCACCACAGACACCACCACCACCACAGGCACCACCAACACAGGCACCACCACCATAGGCACCACCACCACAGGCATCATCTCACCACCACAACAGGCACCCCAGGCACCACCAACACAGGCACCACCACCATAGTCACCACCACCACCACCACAGGCATCATATCACCACCACAACAGGCACCCCAGGCACCAACAACACAGGCACCACCAACACAGGTACCACTACCATCACCATGTTGATGTCATATGAACCATTAGAACTTTTAACATTTTCATTTACTTCTCTGGTTCCTTTAAGAAATTTGTTTTGGATGTCGCCAGGTGATTTTATTCAGATGAGGGAAACCCCCGTTGTTGAAAGTGTTTATTTCTCAAAAAATAAAATGAAGTAAAATAAAATAAAATAGAATAAAATACAATAGAATAGAATGAAATAAAATAAGATAAAATAAAATAAAATAAAATAAAATAAAATAAAATAAAATAAAATAAAATAAAATAAAATAAAATAAAATAAAATAAAATAAAATACAAATACAAATCGTCTCGTCAACTTTATTCATGTAAAGGAAAGCCTACTCAAGGCAATGCTCAAATCAACAATATCAAATAATACTCAACTGAACACGAGTGGTTAGATAAGAATAAATGAAAGTAAGATAACATGAAATAAAACGAAATCAAATTAAAGCGTAGTAAATTGAAATAAGACAAAACAAATGGAATTAAGATCAAATAGAATAGAATAAGATAAGTTAAAATCATAACTACACTTGATTGCCAACGTCGAAATTTGCTCCCATTGAACATTGTTATTTTGAAAAAAAGAAAAAAAAAATGTATAAGAGATTTTCTTCCTCGCTAGAATTTTGAGTGGAAGCACAGTAGAATCTTCATTGATCTTGGCAATAATTTTATTCAAAAATCTTTCCCCTCACGCAAATGACCCCCCCCCACCAGCCCCCCCCCCCCCCCCCCCCAAAAAAAAAAAAAAAAAGTCCTCGACTGCAAGAAGAGATAGACCGGAAGGGGACTAATCCTGAAGTATGGAATGAAGCTCGGAAGGAGTCTCAAGTTCATTGGGATCTGAAGAGCGTTTCTTGAAGAGTCGGGGTCCATTTCTGAGAGGCTTCGGAAGCTTCTGCAAGAGTCTCAGCCTTCGTTTTTTTTTTTTTTTTCTTTTTAAGGGGCGAGGTGGGGTGATATAAGTATTTACCTGATTGTAGTATACGGTAAAGGAAGAACGCTCGTTAAGTTCTGTCTTTTACTCTCCAATTATCATTCCTAGTTTCAAGTTCACACATTTGTGTGTGTGTGTGTGTGTGTGTGTGTGTGTGATCGTGTGCGTCTGTGTGTGTGTGTGTGTGTGATCGTGTGCGTCTGTGTGTGTGTGTGTGTGTATTTGTGTGCATGTGTGGGTGAGCGTGTGTATATGTATGTATATATATATATATATATATATATACGTGTGTGTGTGTGTGTGTGTGTGTGTGTGTGTGTGTGTGTGTGTGTGTGTGTGTGTGTGTGTGTGTGTGTGTGTGTGTTTATGTGTGCATACGAGCCTTCCACCTTATTGATGAAAAAAACTGATTTCATCCCTCACCCGGTAAACCAAAGTTCTTATCTTCCTCCAATCGTCTTCAAACGATTCTATCCAATCAGGAGATTCCCTGCATCTAGTCAAGGCTTAAAGGAGTGCTAACCCAGATCCAGTTTCCATTCTGAGTATAAAGCGACCAGAAACAGAGGGGCATCCTCACCACTTTTACTAGTTTCAAGTTAACCATGGATACATATACAAAGTAGGCTTACGCTCTTCACGACCCATTCTTAACTCGAACCCAGCACAATTGGCTAGGATGCCTCTCTGTTCCTGAACGCCTCACATAACTTTACTAAAGCCGAGGTACAATAAAGGCGAAAAATGGTGAACTTAGTGATGAAGATGATGATGGCTCGAGTTAACGTCACAAACTTCCCCCTATCAGGAGGCTAGGACGGTAACCTTTACAGCGGACTTTATAGCGTGGAATTTAATGAATCATACCCTAGGTCCAACTCGCTGGAGGCTGTGTTCGAACTGTCGTCATTTCGACTTTCGTCGCAAATCTTACCTGATCGACCAGGGAGTATTCATGTTAGTAAAAAAATAAAAAATAAATATAAAAGAGGAAGGAGAGTGAGAGAGGAGGAGGAGGAGTGAAAGAGGAGAAGCGAGAGAGGAGGAAGAGTAAGTGAACAAGAACACATAAGAACAAATATAATAGAACAAATCAAATTCTTGTTAGAAAGAAAGGATCTTGAAGACATTGAATTTGATTTTTATTATAACACAAAGACAGACACAGACAGACAAACAAACAGAAAGATAGATAGACAGAAAAACAGACAGACAGACAGATGGACCGATAGAGAGA
>NC_134779.1:58609532-58614532 GCF_046742065.1 Oratosquilla oratoria
TAAATGGGTGAGGGTGTGAAAGGTAAAAGTGTGAAAGGGTGAGGGGGTAAAGGGGCAAAGGGATAAAAGGGTACAGGGGTAAAGGGGTGAAAGGAAAAAGTGTGAAGGGGTGAGGGGGTAAAGGGGCAAAGGGATAAAGGGGTAAAAGGGTTAATGGGTGAGGAGTTAAGGGGTGAAGGGGTGAGGGGGTAAAGGAATAAAAGGGTGAAAGGTAAAAGTGTGAGGGGGTGAGGGGATAAAGGGGTGAGGGGAATAAGGGGTGACGGGGTGAGGGGTTAAGGGGTGAAGGGGGACTACGTGTCCCTTCCCTAAGTCTTCACCCTAAAGTTCTTGTGATAAGGTCGATTATCCCGTATCCTCGATCTGTATTATTTCCTTATTGACAACGAAAAGCTTCCCTCAGCTCAGAGTCTATGATCAAATATTCCATCGAACTTCACTAAATGGAAAATCCGCGGCCCCACAACGTCAGCCATCGGTGCTCGAAACCACATATCTCTCTCGGGCGAAAGTGTTAGGAAGAGGAGATCAGTCGCTGGTTGTCAGTTCCTCACATGTAATCGAGTGTCAGCCACTCAAGGCTGCACCTATTGATAAAGATGGGGCGATTGATGGGTTTGGTTCACCATATACAGGTACTTGTCATGGGTTCCAAATCTTCAGGAAAAAAGTTTAATTACAAATTAATTTACAAATTGATTATTAATTAATTATAAATTCATTTTAATGTTTTGGGATAGAAACGCTTGATCACGTGACCACTCCTCATCCATCATCTATGCCTCCCTTCACTCTCATCCACCAACATCATCCCATCCTCCTCATCCTCTTCCTCCTCTTCCTCCTATATCTCCCTCTTCTCATCTCTCTCTTCCTCCTCGTCCTGCTCTTCTTCCTCTTCCTCCTATATCTCCTTCTTCTCATCTTACTCTTCCTCCTCTTCCTCCTATATCTCCCTCTTCTCATCTTCCTCTTCCTCTTCGTCCTCCTCTTCCTCCTATACCTCCCTCTTCTTCTCTTCCTTCTCCTCCCCACCCTTAGACCTTCCCCCAGATCATAAATCCCAGCTCGCATAGCCAGATCTTTACCATCTCATCAACCCAATGCTTAATTCCCAGCCCTCCTCCTCACTTCTTTCCCGTTTCGTCTTCCGTCCATGGCTTCCATTCCCTCTACTTCTCTTCCTTTTTCATCAAGAGTTCTCTATTCCCTAATTTCTTTCTCATTTTCTTAATTCTAAGCTTCTTTCCTCACCAAAAGGAAAGAGAGGGGGAGGAGGAGGGGGTGGGGAGGGAGAGAGGAAGGGAGAGGAAGATGAGGAGAAGGAGAGAGGCGGAGGAAGAAAGAGAGGAAGAAGAGGAGAAGTAGAGGCACAGGGGGGCGGTGATAGGATTTCGAGGATGATAGGGAAGGGAGAGTGATGGTGAGATTACTGCTAAGGGTGAGGGTAAGGGTTAGGGTGAAGTTGAGGGGAAGGTAAGGCTAAGGGTGAAGGTAAGAAAGAAGGTAAGAGTAATTGGCAGGGTAAGGGTGAGGGTAAGGGTGAGGGTGAGGGTGAGGGTAAGGGTGAGGGTGAGGGTAAGGGTGAGGGTTAGGATGAGGATGAGGTTGAGGATGAGGATTAGGGTAAGAGTAAGGGATAAAGTAAGGGTGAAGGTGAGAGTGAAGGTGAGGGTTAGGGTGAGGGTAAGGATCAGGGTGAGGATAAGGATGAGATGAAAATGAGGATGAGGATGAGGATGAGGACGAAGTCGAGGGTGAGGAAGAATGTATGGGAAAGTGTCAGAATGAGGACAAGGGTGAGGGTCAGGATGATGAGGGTGAAGGTAAGAGCGAGGATGAGGATGAGGTTGAGCTTGAGGAAAAGGATGAAGATGAGGATGAGGTTAGGGTGAGATTGAGGTTGAGGGTGAGGGTGAGGGTGAGGGTGAGGGTGAGGGTGAGAGTGAGAGTGAGAGTGAGGGTGAGAATGAGGGTGAGGGTGAGAGTGAGAGTGAGAGTGAGGGTGAGAATGAGGGTGAGGTTGAGGTTGAAGTTGAGGTTAAGGGTGTGGGTGAGGTTGAGGTTGAGATTAAGGTTGAGGTTGAGGGTGAGGTTGAGCTTGAGGTTGAGGTTGAGGTTGAGGTTGAGGGTAAGGGTGAGGTTGAGGTTGAGGTTGAGGTTGAGGTTGAGGTTGAGGGTGAGACTGAGTGTCAGGGTGAGGGTGCGCGTCAGGGTGAGTGTAAAGGGGAGAATGATAGTGAGGGTGAAGGTGATGGGTTAGGGTGAGGGAGAAGAGGGAGGGAGAAGAGGGAGGGAGAAGAGGGAGGTGGAGGTGGGAGAGGGGGAGGTGGGAGAGGAGCCGGCGAGCGCCTCCAGTCCCAGGAAGGCCTTCGTCTCATCCATCACACCGCCTCTGGCATCGCCAAGGGAAATGGCAGCTTCTCCTGGCGCTTGGCACTCTCCCTTTCCCCCTCTCCCCCCATCCCCCTCTCACCCCTCTCCCACCCCTTCCTCTCTCCCCTTTCACCTCCCTCTCCCCCCATCCCCCATCCCCCTCTCACCCCTCTCCCACCTCTTCCTCTCTCCCCTTTCACCTCCCTCTCCCCTCTCTCCCTCCTCTCCCCCTCTCCCTCTCTCCATCCCCCTTTCCCCCTCTCACCCCTCTCCTACCTCTTCCTCTCTCTCCTTCACCTCCCTTTCCCCCGCTCCCCGATCCTCCTTTCCCCTTCTCACCCCTCTCCTACCTCTCCCCCTCTCCCCTCACCTTCCTTTCCCCTTCTCCCTCCTCTCCATCTCCCCCTCTCTCCCATCCCCATTTCCCCCTCTCACCCCTCTTCCACTTCTTCCTCTATCCCCTTCATCTCCCTCTCCCCTTCTCCCTCCTCTCCCTCTCCCCCTTTCCCCTCTCCCCCTTCCCCTTCTCACCCCTCTCCCCCTCACCTCCCTCTCCCCCTCTTCGCCTTTACCCCTCTCCCCTCTGCCACATCTCCCCTTTTTCCTCTTTTCCTTACCTCCCTCTTCCCCTCTTCCCCTCTCCCCTCTACCCCCTCTCCCTCTCTCCCCCTCTCTCCTTATCCCCTTCCCCCCTTCTTCCATTCTCCCTCTCTCCTCTCTACCTCCTTATCCCCTCTTTCCCTCTTTAGTCATATTCCTCTCTTTCCTTGCCCCCTCTTTCCCTCCCCCTCTTTTCTTCTCCCTCTCCTCGTATCTTTCTTTCCTTCTTTCCCTATCTTTCCTCCTCTCTTCCGTCTTTTCCTCTCTTCCTCTTCTCCACTCTCTCCCTCTACTTCTCATCCATTCCCCGTCACCTCTGCCCCTCTTTCCCACTCTCCCTATACCCCCTCTCTCTCTTTCTCTCTTTAGAACTCTCCCCCGTTTCCTTTTCTCCCTCCTACTTCCTCTTTCCCTCTTTCTTTCTTTAGGTTTCTCTCTCGCTCTCTCTCGCTCTCTCTCTCTCTCTCTCTCTCTCTCTCTCTCTCTCTCTCTCTCTCTCTCTCTCTCTCTCTCTCTCTCTCTCTTTCTCTTTCTTTCTTTGTCTGCCTGTCTTTCGTTTTCTTTCTCTCTCTTTCCATTTCTCTCTCTCTCTCTCTCTGTCTCTCTCACACCTACACACACACACACACACACACACACACACACACACACACACACACACACACACACACACACACACACACACACACACACACACCCTCACCCACACACACACACACACACACACACACACACACACACACACACACACACACACACACACACACACACACACACACACACACACACACACACATGCGCTCGAGAGAAGATCTAAGATATGTTTATATTGGAACTCCTCGACACTTAGGAATGTTAACTTCTTTCCTTTCGAAGAAGCGCTACATGTATACTGAAGGGAATCGTCTGGCACTGGTATAGAAGGCACTGCTGCAAAAAGAGATTATAAATTTATTCCATGATATCCAGCGCTTCTATCCTAAGGTACACTGTCGCGATAAAAAGGCGGAGTCAAGGAGGAAGTAAACATGAGGTAGGAGGCGATAGAAAAGAGGGATAGTATATATATATATATATATATATATATATATATATATATATAAATATATATACATATATATACATATATATACATATACACACATATATGCAAAAAGATCACAACACCACGTGATCCAAAAGATTGCTGATAACCACAGGGAAAAAACGGAAAAGAAAACTAGAATTCCCAAGCGCTTTCGTGATATTTCACACCTTCAGGGGATTATAACAAAGAAAATTGTCACATAGTTATATAAGAGGTAATACAATAAACTGGGAAAGGAACGGACATAACACATGGAGAAAATGTCACAAACATTGAACACTAACAATTAAATAATTTTTGTAATGATTTAATTTTATTACAAATTTTGTCAATGATGAAATTATCTAATTTAAACATACCATAGCTAATATTAATATTAGATCCTTCAGAATTTTTTATCATGCAACTTTCAATATTTCTTTTGGCAAATGAATCACAATTTATGATAGAAGAGGCATTGGTCCAATCGATACGATGATCGAAATCTCTCATATGGATAAACAGCGCACTAGACTCTTGTGCTGTTTTTACACTGTACTTGTGTTGCTTGACCCTAGTTGCGAGTTCTTTGCCTGTTTGTCCAAGATAATACCTTTCACAATCTCTGCAAGGGATCCTGTATATGCAACCAACTGAGTCATTAGGTGAATTTTTTATTATTAACTTCTTAAAAGTATTTGGATTATTAAACACAACTTTAATATTCCATGTTTTAAGAATATGGGGAACTTGAGCAAGATTGTTACTAAAAGGTAAAATCAAAAGATTCTTATAGTCGAAGGGGGGAGGATGTTTGAACACTATAAAAAAAATTTTTTGCTAAAGCGAGAGCGCGGTCTAAAAATCTTTTGGGGTATTTTAATCCAAGACCAACATTAACAATGTACTCAAATTCCCCATCAATAAAATCAGGGCTGCAAATACGAAGAGCACGTAA
>NC_134779.1:58642032-58644532 GCF_046742065.1 Oratosquilla oratoria
CACCTGCCACTACGGCGGTCCGGGTTCGACACCCGCCCAGGGCTGAATTTTAGTATCGTTGTGCTGTGGGTTGTTACTCCAACTCTTGTGGGTGGGAAGTTGTTGGTGTGTGCGTTTAAGGTCAGAGTATTACCCATAGATCGGTCATACAAGCTCTGAGCTCTCATCCGGGAGGTTAGTAACTGTCGATCACGATTCCAAAACGTGATCCAAGACCATGGTAAATCACACACACACACACACACACACACACACACACACACACACACACACACACACACACACACACACACACACACACACACATATATATATATAGATACATACATACATACATACATACATACATACATACATACATACATACATACATACATACATACATACATACATACATACATACATACATACATACATACATACATACATATGTATACATACAGACATAAATACATACATACATACATACATACATACATACATACATACATACATACATACATACATACATACATACATACATACGTACATGCACACATACGTATATGTATATGATGTATATTAAAACTTCTGGATGATAACACAATCACAAGTTAATGGTGCATTCTGTATGAGTATATCATTATGCCTTGCAATATAGACACCCCAGCTTGAGTACAGCGGCTTGCATCATATATTTCCTTCAAGCTAACGACATACCATTGCACTAAATCGAGAGAAGGCTGAGAAAGGCCATTATCCCTTCAATTCGGCGACACGCCCCATAAATCTACAAACATGATGAACTACACAACGAAGATGTACGAAATATTTATGACTATATATGGGTTGAATTATTCTAATTATACTACTTTCTGACTCCTTCTATCACGAAGGTGCTAAGATGCCTAATTAGAGGGCGCTGAATTGAAAGTCATCATCTTATTAGCTATAAGGATGCGTTCAATTTATGAGTAAGTGATTTATTGTACGCTTAATACTCAAGTAGTATGTGTAACTACCTGATAGACAAAGAAACTATATAGTATATAGAATACCATTCCCATAGAATTATCCCGAATTACCCTTGTAATAGTCCGACACGTTTTATATATTGGATATATATTTCAAAGAACAAATAGCTTCTTAGATTATATAGGTTTCTTTATAAACAATGAATATGTACAGCATGCAGATTACCAATTCAATAGAATTATCCCGGCTTGCCCTTACAATTGTCTGACATTTTTTAAAGAATTTACTCAGCCTAACACTTGGTTATATCTTTCAAAGCACAAATATCTTCTTAGATTACATAGATTACTTTATAGACAAGGAAACTATATAGTACATAGGTTATCATTCTATAGAATTATACCGACTTACCCTAGCAATTTTCTAATATATTTTATAGAATTCACTCTACGTAACATCAGTTAATATCGTTTAAATTAAAAACAGTTTCTTAGAGTACGTAGATATGTAAAGACAAGAAATCGACAGAGAAACTTAAGTAGAACTAATCTAAGGACTTATGTTAGATGATAGACTCAACTAGATTATGATGTGAAACTGTGATGCTTAGATTTGTGAAGCCGAATGCAATTTAGCAAACGAATCTAATGAAGATGGATGGTTTCAGAGTTGTTGCGAGTTGTAGCTAAGGCAGTGAGGAAGCAAAGAAGCATAGAATTGATCATAAATCATGGAAATCAAGGTCTTAAAATGAATTTATATTCTCATGGTTGGACAGATGAGATCTTCATAAGCAGGATCATCATTATCATTATTGTCATTGACTTGATAAAGTTCAATCGCACAATTGTGTTTTCAATATCCGATAGTGTATGTTTCCATTTGTTGATGTTTATCCCATTACTTGTTGTTGGTGGTGGTGGGGTTGATGGTGGTGGTGAAGTTGGTGTTGAGAGTATTGGTGGGATTATTGTTGGAGTTGGTGGTGGAGTTGGGGTTGAGGTTGATGTTGGTGTTGAGGTTAGTGTTACTATTGATGTTGATGCTTGTATTATCATTCCTATCTTTATTCTTAAGACTTGCTCGTAAGAAAGTACAATTCTTGACGGAGAAATCCTTCTTTAATTATTGCTTTCATGTTGTATCACTTCTTGAATACTATCATTATTATCATAATATTTATCATCATATCCATCATTATCATCCATAAGAGTCACTGAGAAGAAAGAATTTTTCAATTTTCGACGGAGAGTTAGTTCTTTATTCGACGATAGCTTCGTCAACCACTTTGCCGAGTTGTATCGCGTCCGCGATTATTGTTATCATCCTTATCATTATCATTATCTTATTCATCATCCCTGTAGATGATAAGTTATGACAGGATACGAGCCGGGATGATAGAGAGTACATAAGTAGATAACAAGGTAGAATTACAGTGATTGGATGCTTTCCGCGTGCATTCCTGTAGCCACTTCTATAGATAACAAACTACATAAGTAGAGGGAATCAGGACTTTGCAACTAGCGACGATATTGACAGAATTGGC
>NC_134779.1:58667032-58677032 GCF_046742065.1 Oratosquilla oratoria
GTATATATACATATACACACACACGTATTATATATATATATATATATATATATATATATATATATATATATATATATATATATATATGTATATATATATATATATATGTATATATATGTACATATGTATATATATGTACATATGTATATATATGTATATTATATATATATATATTATATATATATTATGTATATATATATATATATATATATATATATATATATGTATATATATATATATATATATATATATATATATATATATATATATAACAAACACTTACATGGGTATATGTACATATATACATGTATATATACACACACACACATATACATATATATATATACATATATCTATATAATATATATATACATATACATATACATAAACATATACATATACATATACATACACATATACACGTATGCGTATACATATATGCATACGTATGCATGTGCAGTTACATATACTATATATGTAAGTAAATACGTGTACCTATACATATACATATACATATACATACACATATACACGTATGCGTATACATATATGCATACGTATGCATGTGCAGTTACATATACTATATATGTAAGTAAATACGTGTACATATACATATACACATACTTATACAAATACATATACATATACATGCACATGTACATGTACATGTACATATACATATACATATTTTTGAAATATGCATTTATTTATATAAGTGTATATATACAGTATATATATATATATATATATATATATATATATATATATAATATATATATATATATATATATATATATATATATTTAGGCAATTTGCTAGACATGTGAAAAATATGAAGATCATTAACCGTCAGAACGATGTCGTATATTATCATGCAATATATATCAGAGAGAATCTGCTCCATTCTTTATTATATATATATATATATATATATATATGTATATATATATATATATAAATATATACATATATAAATATATATATATATATATATATATGTATATATGTATATGTGTGCGTGTGTGTATGTGTGTGCATGTGTCTATATATATATATATATATATATATATATATATATATATATACATATATATATACATATATACATATATATATACATATGTATATATATACATAAATATATATATATACATATATATATGTATATTTACATATAATATGTATATATATATCATATATACACACATATATATATATATATATATATATATATATATATACATATATATATATGTATATATATGTATATATATACACATGACAGAATTGAATAGACACCAAGGAAAATAGTTTGATTTATTAAACAAGCAATTAATACATTTAAAGTGTTTATAATTTATCACAATGTGAATAAATAATACCTGGTTGACATCACCTTTGCTTTTTTCAATAGAATGACCCTTCTAAGAATGCTAGTGATTAGTTCACGAATACCATATTGAGGGATTTTTTGCCATGTTTCCCGTAATAATCCTAAGAGTTCGGACTTTGGAGATGGCTTTCTGTTCTTTTTGTGTAGTTGTCGGTCTAATATGCCCCAGAGGTATTCAATAGGGTTCATATCCGGGGACTGACCTGGCCATGGAAGTTTCCTGATCCCATTTTCGTTCAGCCAATTTTGCGTTGCTTGAGCAGTGTGACAAGGAGTTTCATCTATAGGAAGACATTTTTACTTATTATACCACTGAAGAGTATTGGAATAAGTCCTTCCTTTAATATATAAACATATTTATCTGAATTAATGTTCCCTTGACTCTCCACAAGCTCTGATCGACCATCACTCCAAATTGCACCCCACACCATTATTGAAATGCCCCTCATGTTTCACTATTGGCCGCTGTCTTTTGAGATTAACTCCTAACTGCAGAGTCTCCAGACCTATACTCTTCCACTGTCAGAAAATAATGCGAATCGTGACTCATGAGAGAAATTGACAATGCTCCAAAAGGCCACAGGTCTCTCCACCGTCTCAACAGCCCAATATTTTCTTCGCTTGATATCGGCTGGACGAAGGAGTGGATTCCTTCTTGCAGCTCTGCCATAGTAACTCAGCTTGTGGAGATACCTCATAGCTGTTCTGGAACTGATATCAGCTTGTGCTACTATGTCAGAGGCCTTGCAACGTGAATCCTCTTTGACATTTCTTTTGACAAGACGGAAGGTTCTTTCTGAGGGCCCAGGACGACCTGAATGAGGTTTTGCACCTTTCTTACACTCTCTGGTGAATTGTACGATTACTCTATTAACATTAGAAAGGGGTATTGACAGATTTTCAGAGATCTTACGTTGACCAAATCCACCTTCATGTTGACCCACAATACGACCTCGGTGAAATACAGAGGGGTCTACTACTCCTTTCGTTCGTGGCATGCTTGATTAATCTTGTATGTCATTTGAAACATAAATCTAGGTAAATATAACATATTAGGTAAATTTGAATAACATTAAGCATCAAATAAGAGCAGAAATGCATTTTTCTTGGTGTCTATTAAATTTTGTCATGTCTGCATATATATATATATATATATATATATATATTATATATATATATATTATATATATATAAATATATATACATATATATAATTGTGTGTGTATGTGTGTGTGTGTAAGTACTATTCTGGATACAACATTGATAAAGAGACTTTTCCAGTACCAGGAATTTTGGCGCCATCCCATTCTCACATTCCTATCAGTGGAACATAGTCTTTGTAAGACTAAAAATGGCTCCGGGTGCTCATGTTCCTGTAAATTATTTCATTTGTCTTGGTTATGAAGTTGAGTGTTGTTTTAGTGTTGGTATTGATTTTTACATTGTTGTTGAGATTCATATTGGTGATGGTGCTGTTTGGAATGTCTGTAGTTGGAGGTGTTTGTTAGTGTTGATGTTGGTATTGTTGCTTATGTTGGTATTGGTCATGGTCATAGGCGGTAGTGTTATTGTTAATGTTAAGGTTAAGGTTAAGGTTAAGGTTAAGGTTAAGGCTAAGATTAAGGTTAAGATTAAGGCTAAGATTAAGGTTAAGATTAAGGTTAAGATTAAGGTTAAAGTTAAGGCTAAGGTTAGTGTTAGTGTTAGAGTTAGTGTTAGTGTTAGTGTTAGTTTTAGTGTCTGTATCTGTGTGTTTGTGTCTGTTAGGAGCCAGTGTTAGTGTTCCCGCTACACTAAACAATTCACGTCAAATCATTCTTCTGTAGTCTTGATCTTCAACTTCTCCACTTCGTGGCCTTGCACCTCCAACAAGAAGAAAATAAATGAAGATGGATGATGATCGACCCCCACGAGATAATCATATACGAACTTATCTATCTTATATACATATATGATAGGCAACATCTACATATTCCTCTCAATAAGAGAGAAGATGGACACAGAGAAAGGAAAAGAAAGGATAAGGGAGGAGAGGAGAGGAAAGGAGAGGAGAAGAGGAGAGAGGAGAGGACAGGAGAGGAGGGGAGAGGAGAGGAGAGGAGAGGAGGGGAGAGGAGAGGAGAGGAGGGGAGAGGAGAGGAGGGGAGAGGAGAGGAGAGAGGAAAAGAGAGGCGAGCAGAGGAAAAGAAAGGAGAGGAGAAGGGAAATGAAAAGAAAAATGAATAACTAAATAAGCAAAAGATAAGGTAGTATTAATGGCAAATAAATTAGTTTTTATAAGTAAATGAATTATACTAGAATGCTCAAATTAAGAATAGATAATTGATCATCCACAAATGGGTGCAATTTCCTTTGTTTAATGAATAAACTAATAAAATGAAATAGAATTAAGAAAATAGAATAAAATCAGATATATAAGTAAAGCAATGAATTAGCAAATCTAGAAAAAAATTAGTATGTAAATAGATGAATTAATAAAAAGAGAAGTAAATAAAAAAACACGTAGATAAATGAATAAATAAATATATAAATAGAAAAATAAGTAGGTTGTATAAGTAAACAATAAATATATAAATAAACGAATAAATGAATCATTAAATAAATAAATGAATCAATAGATAAATAGTATATAAAACAATATAACAAAATGAAATAAAATAATTAATATATTTAAACAACCAGTCAAACAATAAAACAAGAAAAAAAAATCAGTTACCCCCGGACAATTTTATTCAGCCAAGAAAGAATTCCGGACATCAACGGATTGATGAATTGATATATAGTATATAGAATAATATAACAAAATGAAATTAAATAATTAATATATTTAAACAACAACAACAAAACAATGAAACAAGCAAACAAGAAAAAAAAAATCAGTTACCCCCGGACAATTTTATTCAGCCAAGAAAGAATTCCGGACATCAACGGGTTGATGAATTGATGCGCGAGCCTTGTCAGTTCTCAACCCGCGAAGTCTCCGGGTTGGCCATCAGCGTAGAGGTCTCCGCGGTCCCTCAGCCAATGAAGTCCCAACTTGGCCATTCCGGATGAGAAAGCCGCATCGAGGAGGTCTAGTAGGAACATTTGTATTCAGAGCCGAGGAAGATCCAATTTGTAGATACATCTCACTGCTACTACTAATTCTCGTTCTCCCTTGTTCTTCTTCCTCTTGTCTTTAATGTTCTTCTCCTACTCCTTCTTCTATGCGGTCATGTTCTCCTTGTTTGTTCTTTTTTGCTTGTTGTTACCTACTACTAATTCTCGTTCTCCCTTGTTCTTCTTCCTCTTGTCTTTAATGTTCTTCTACTCCTTCTTCTATTCGGTCATGTCCTCCCTGTTTGTTCTTTTTTGCTTGTTGTTACCTACTACTAATTCTCGTTCTCTTTTGTTCTTGTTCCTCTTGTCTTTAATGTTCTTCTACTCCTTCTATTCGGTCATGTCCTCCCTGTTTGTTCTTTTTTGCTTGTTGTTACCTACTACTAATTCTCGTTCTCCCTTGTTCTTCTTCCTCTTGTCTTTAATGTTCTTCTCCTACTCCTTCTATGCGGTCATGTCCTCCTTGTTTGTTCTTTTTTGCTTGTTGTTAACTACTATTAATTCTCGTTCTCCCTTGTTCTTGTTGCTCTTGTCTTTAATGTTCTTCTCCTACTCCTTCTTCTATGCGGTCATGTTCTCCCTGTTTGTTCTTTTTTTTTACTTGTTGTTACCTACTACTAATTCTCGTTCTCCCTTGTTCTTGTTCCTCTTGCCTTTAATGTTCTTCTCCTACTCCTTCCTCTATACGGTCATGTCCTCCTTGTTTGTTCTTTTTTGTTTGTTGTTACCTACTACTAATTCTCGTTCTCCCTTGTTCTTGTTCCTCTTGTCTTTAATGTTCTTCTCCTACTCCTTCTTCTATGCAGTCATGTTCCTGTTTGTTCCTTTTTTACTTGTTACCTACTACTAATTCTTGTTCTTCCTTGTTCTTGTTCTTCTTGTCTTTAATGTTCTTCTCCTACTCCTTCTTCTATTCGGTCATGTCCTCCCTGTTTGTTCTTTTTTGCTTGTTGTTACCTACTACTAATTCTCGTTCTCCCTTGTTCTTGTTCCTCTTGTCTTTAATGTTCTTCTCCTACTCCTTCTTCTATGCGGTCATGTCCTCCTCGTTTGTTCTTTTTTTACTTGTTGTTACCTACTACTAATTCTCGTTCTCCCTTGTTCTTGTTCCTCTTGTCTTTAATGTTCTTCTCCTACTCCTTCTTCTATACGGTCATGTCCTCCTTGTTTGTTCTTTTTTGTTTGTTGTTACCTACTACTAATTCTTGTTCTTCCTTTTTCTTGTTCTTCTTGTCTTTAATGTTCTTCTTCTGCTCCTTCTTCTATGATGTCATGTCTTCCTTGTTTGTTCTTTTTTCCTTTCTCGTTATTCCTTGTCTTTTTTCACTTTTTCGTTATTGCTTGTTGTTACCTTCTTTGTGTTTATCGTTCTTCTTCTGGTCCTTCTTCTACGAGAACCCGTTCCTCTAATATGTTTTCTTGTTCTCCTTTGTTCTTGTTTTCCCTTGTTCTTGTCTTCCTTGTGCTTGGTGTTCTCCTTCTTTTGATCTCTCTTCTATGTGGTCTTATTCCTTTAGTTTGTTCTCTTGTTCTTCTTTGTTCTTATTCTCCCCTCTTCTTGTCTTCCTTGTGTATAGTGTTCTTTATTCGTCTATTCTTTTATGTGGTTTTATTTCTCTATTTTCTTTTCCCTTGTTCTTGTCTTCCTTGTATTTAGTGTTCACTTTTACAACACGGTCTTCTGTGTAATCCAAATCCTCTATTTTGTTCTCTTGATTTCCCTTCTTCTTGTATTCTTTATGTGTAGTGTTCTTCTTCTTCCGTACCTTATTATATATGATCTTATTGTTCTAATTTGTTCTCTTGTGCTCTTCTTGTTCTTGTTTTCCTTTATGTTCTCAAGATTTTTGTTCCCTATACTTTCTCTATGCTTGTTCTTCCTTGTTCTTCTTTTAATACTCATTCTTCTATTTGACCCGAGTTCTCTTTTATATTCTTCTTACTTCTTTAATTTTGTTTTTCTTTCTCTACTTTCCTTGCTTTCTCTACTTTCTCTTCTTTCTCTTTTTCTTCTTCCTCCTCTTTTTCTTCCTCTATTGACTCTCAGTCTCTATTTTCTCGACTTCCTTTATTCCTACTCTACCTCCGCTCTATTTTCTATTTCTTCTACCACTTCTACCTCCTTTATTCCCCCTATTTCATCTACTTCATCTACTTCCTTTTCTCTATCTTCTATTAAACCTCTTCTTATATTCTTTACTTTTCTTAATAGTCTTCATCTTAGTCTTCTAATTGCTGATATCTATTATCTTCTTTTTTTATTTTTTATTTTCTCATCTTCATCTTCCACCTCTTGTTAATAGTCCTTATTTTATTAGTCTTGTTATTGATTTATATCTTTTCTTTCTTTCATTTTCATTTTCTCCTATATTCTTTCTTATTTCGCCTTCAAAGTTCTCAAGACTTAGTTCTTGCTTAGAAAGACTTTGGTCTTTAGTGACTACTGTGGCTGAGACTGCCTCGTGGCCTTATGGTCTCTTGCAATTTTCTTTCAGTTTTATGTTTTTATGTTCTTATAACCTAATCTTGATATCAATGTGTCGTTTTAAATCACACTATCTATAACGTAAACAGACCCCAACACACTTAAAAGAAGAAGAAAAAAGGAGGAGGAGGAAAAGGAGAAGGAGAAGAGGAAGAGGAAAAGAGGAAGAGGAAAAGAGGAAGAGGAAAAGAGGAAGAGGAAAAGAGGAAGAGGAAAAGAGGAAGAGGAAAAGAGGAAGAGGAAAAGAGGAAGAGGAAAAGAGGAAGAGGAAAAGAGGAAGAGGAAAAGAGGAAGAGGAAAAGAGGAAGAGGAAAAGAGGAAGAGGAAAAGAGGAAGAGGAAAAGAGGAAGAGGAAAAGAGGAAGAGGAAAAGAGGAAAAGAGGAAAAGAGGAAAAGAGAAGAAGAAGAAGAAGAAGAAGAAGAAGAAGAAGAAGAAGAAGAAGAAGAAGAAGAAGAAGAAGAAGAAGAAGAAGAAGAAGAAGAAGAAGAAGAAGAAGAAGAAGAAGAAGAAGAAGAAGAAGAAGAAGAAGAAGAAGAAGAAGAAGAAGAAGAAGAAGAAGAAGAAGAAGAAGAACAACAACAACAACAACAACAACAACAACAACAACAACAACAACAACAACAACAACAACAACAACAACAACAACAACAACAACAACAACAACCATATCCCTCTCAAAAACAAAAAGAAAACAAATGATAAAAAAGGACCACGGAATGGATAAGGGGAAGACATTCAGACCAAGAAGACAGCCGTAATGCAGCAAAGAAAAGAAAAAAAAAAAAAAAAGGCAAGAGCCTACGGTTGAGTGTTGCATTCAGAAAACTCCATTAATAATTACTCTATTTACATTTGAACCCAATGATAATCCATCTTTGGCAAGTCGGAAGCCGGGAGCGTCGAGAGACCCGCTTTGGTAATGGCGAAGGAGGGGGGAAAGGGGGAAGAGGGGAGAAGTAGGGGGGCATGTGGGGGGAGGGGGAGAGGTGGAGTAGGGAGAAGGAGAGTGCAAGGGAGAGTGATGGGGAGGAGGGTGGGAGTAAGGGGGAATGGGGGAGAGGGAGAGTAGAGGGAGTTGTTCCGAAGCTATAAGTAATATAGGGAGGTCCCAAGATCGATTTTGATTTTGTTTGGGGGAAGGGGGAGGGGCGCGTTATCAGAACGGTACAGGACTCTAAAAGTCTTTCCCGAAACTAAAGCAGATAATAATAAAAAAAAAAAGCAAGCTGACCTTGCTATGGACCAGTAGGTCTCTTGTCGGTGTAATGATGTTGATTATTATTAATTATTATTATTATTATTATTATTATTATTATTATTATTATTATTATTATTATTATCATTAATTATTATTATCATTACTATTATCACCATTATTATTTGGTAAACTTGTTTTTATCTCACTTGAGATATTTCATTCTTACTAGCGCCATCCTTAGTTTCGAAAAGAACGTCTTGTTTTATTCCAATTCTTGTGAGCGACAATTTTTTTTTTGCTATTCTGTTAGAACCTTATTCAGTAATTCCCTTCATCCCTAGTGATTTTTTTTTGTGTGTGTATCCATCAATCTTTTTTTTTGTCCATCTTCTGGGAAATATTTTTGAAACAAAGGAACTAAGGCTCTAAAACCAAACTGAAGTCAAGTATTTTCGTAAGTTTTGGGATTCAGAATTCTTCATTTGATTTAGACTGGAGGGGGGAGAGGAGAAGGGAGAGTTACTAGGGGTAAGGGGAGGTAGTGGGGGGAAGGGGGATAGTAGGGGGAAGGGGGAGGTAGTGGGGGGAAGGGGGATAGTAGGGGGAAGGGGGAGGTAGGGATGAGGGGGAAGGGGGAGGTGGGGAAGAGGGGGAAGGGGGAGGTGGGGGAAGAGGGGGAAGGGCGAAAAGAAAGGTGACAAATGATGTGGTGACAGAAGAGGAAAAGAAGAAGAGGAGGAGGAGGAGGAGGAAGAGGAAGACGAGGAGGAAGAAGAGGTAGAAGAAAGAGAAGGAGGAGGAAGAGAAAGTAGGGAGAAAAGGAAGACGAAGAGGAGAGAGAGGGCGAAGGTGGAAGAAGAGGAGGGAGGAGGAAGAAGCGGGAAGAGGAGGAAGAAGCGGGAGGAGGAAGAAATGGAAGGAGGTGGAGGACGAGGAGGAGGAAGAGGGAGGAGGAGGAACAAGAGGACAGTGAGGCGTAGAAGAGGGTACGAAATAAGGGAAAATAAACGGAGACAAAGAAAAAAAAAGAGAAAAAATTAAGAAAAAGAGAAATAGAAGGAAGATGAAGAGTAGGAGGACGAGGAAAGAAATTATGAAAGAAGAAGTGCAAAAAGGAAAAAGAGAAGGAACAAAAGAGAAGGAAGAGAAAAAGAGAGAGTGACGAGAGAGATGAAGAGGGAGGAGGAGGAGGAGGAGGAGGAGGAGGAGGAGGAGGAGGAAAGGAAAGTAACGGAAGAAAATAGTAAAGGAAAAGAGAAAGAAGATGAGAAAGAGTAGAATGATGAGAAATTCAAGGTACTAGAAGAAGAAGGAAGAGGAAGAAGAAAGGAAAAGGAATACCAGGTACTTGAAGAAGAGGACAAGGAAAAAAGAGAAGAGAAAAGAGGGGAAAAGGAGGTGGGGAGGAAGAAAAGGCGGAGGAGGAGGAGGAAGAGGAGGAGGAGGAGGAAGAAAAGGTGGAGGAGGAGGAGGAGGAGGAGGAGGAGGAGGAGGAGGAGGAGGAGGAAGTGAAGGAGGAGGAAGAGGAGGAGGAGGAGGAGGAGGAGGAAGTGAAGGAGGAGGAAGAGGAGGAGGAGGAGGAGGAGGAGGAGGAGGAGGAGGAGGAGGAGGAGGAGGAGGAGGAAGAGGAGGAGGAGGAAGAGTAGGAGGAGGAAGAAGCGGAGGAGTAAGAAGAGAAGGAAAAAAGGAAGATGAGGGTGAGGAAGAACAGCGGGAATAGAGAGAGAAAATGAAGAGAAAAATAAACGAAAGAAGTATAGGAGGATAAAAAAAAGAGAAAAAAAAAGAAAAAAGTTGAAAAAAGAAGAGATGTAAAAAGAGGAA
>NC_134779.1:58679532-58682032 GCF_046742065.1 Oratosquilla oratoria
ACAGACAGACAGACAGAAAGACAGACAGACAGACAGAAGGCAGATATGCAGACAGACAGACAAACAGACAGACAGACAAACAGACAGATACACAGACATATACAGACAGACAGACAGACTATCAGCCAGGCAGATAGACATAGACAGAGAAGCAGATCGACACACAAAATGAATATACTGTACAATTAAATGAACAAATCAGTAAGTGAATATCTAATAAGCAGATATATATATAATAAAACAAATAAAAAATAGAATAAATAAATAGATATACAGTCAAATAAATAGATTAATGATTAAACAGATTATTAGAAAAATAAATAGAAAATAAACTCAAAGAAACTCGTACCACCTGCAATGCTCAGGTCTTCCCATTTTCTGTGATACCTTCCTTGCCGACGAGCTTATAAATCTCAGCTAAATGACAGTAATGGCCAGGTCTCACACTCGGGACACATAGTTTACAGAGTTTCGTTCATTCCCTTTTTACAACACTCAATTCCACCTTTGCATGGGATGAATACGCTGTGCCCAACACCGTCAGGGTACGAAAATAATTTGTTTCTTCATTAGTGAAAATTGGAACTTCTCGCCTGTGCGTGTCCTTATACAGTGCATGTTACGAGAAGGATTCTTAAGCTGGAGAGAAGGTCTGATTACTGATCCTTAGTGAAACGACGAAAGGAAATGGAAACAAAATGGAGGAACTTTGATGTTGAGGACAAACATTTAACAAACTGGGACTTCTTGTCATGGTCCCTAAACTGAAAAAAACGTCTGGTGGTCACCAAAATAAACAATGTAATAAGCACCATTGTACTAAAGGGGATGTCTGAGATATTTCATATCAACATCAAATCATATATATATATATATATATATATATATATATATATATAATATATATATATATATATGTATATATATGTATATATATACATACATATACATATATATAATATATGTATATACATATGTATATATATATATGATATGTATATATGTATATATATATGTATATATATATATATATATATATATATATATATATATATATATATATATATTCAACAAAAAACCCACTGTGTTGGATAAGAAGAAATGAAATAAATGAATTCCATATATTTCGATCACATTTATTTCATTTCTTCTTATCCAACACAGTGGGTTTTTTGTTGAATCTTTACGAATGTGTTACGACATTACTTTATAGTAATAAATATATATATAATGTATATATATGTATATATATATATATATATTCTGGTTGAAATCAACTGCACTAGTTGCTTTAACAATCTTCAAGACTGTATTCTTTAATCTGGAGAATACTTTCCTATTAGCAACTGAGAGGGACTGGAAGTAGTCATTCATGACTCTCAAAAGAATATACACAGTGTATGCCAACTGATATATTTTTGCATAGTAATAGTATTGAACAACTATTGACTCCACCGAAACTATAGTTTTTCGCCTCGTCGTGAGGCGTCTTCAGGGTGAGGACTGCTTTGTAGGATGCTCTGCTATATTGAAGGTCTTCCAACGAATAATGACCGCTGGTTGGATGGGCGGGCTTATAAGGCTCAGCCTGCCTAGCTCAGACGGAATACTGGCCTCTCATTGGCTGAGAGGTGCAGTATGGGATTTTGTCCGGGAGCCAAGGGGGTGGGATTTTGTCTGGGAGCCAAGGGGGTGGGATTTTGTCTGGAAGCCAAGGGGGTGGGATTATGTCTGAAAGCCAAGGGGGTGGGATTTTGTCTAGGAGCCAAGGGGGTGGGATTTTGTCTGGGGTTCAAGAGGGTGGGATTTTGTCTGGGAGTCAAGAGGGTGGGATTTTGTCTGGGAGCCAAGAGGGTGGGATTTTGTCCGGGAGCCAAGGGGGTGGTATTTTGTCTAGAAGCTCTGGCCTGATTTGCTGCTGCTCTGGTTACTGGTCCTAGGCGCTGATTAACTAGCTGGACATGTTTCATTTGTTCGCGGGGCTGCTGCTGTCTAAGGGCTTGTTGTTCCTGGAGGGGGTTATTCTTTACAGGGCGCGCGGAAGGGAGAATAAAATCGGCAGCTTGCTGTATGTTGATGGTAGGGCGCTGGCAAGTAATGGATACTGCTTCTGCAATCTGCAGCTTCCTGAAGGCAGACTCCTTGTGAAGAATGTCCGTTTGGTCACCAGAGCAGCAGCAAATCAGGCCAGAGCTTCTAGACAAAATACCACCCCCTTGGCTCCCGGACAAAATCCCACCCTCTTGGCTCCCAGACAAAATCCCACCCTCTTGACTCCCAGACAAAATCCCACCCTCTTGAACCCCAGACAAAATCCCACCCCCTTGGCTCCTAGACAAAATCCCACCCCCTTGGCTTTCAGACATAATCCCACCCCCTTGGCTTCCAGACAAAATCCCACCCCCTTGGCTCCCAGACAAAATCCCACCCCCTTGGCTCCCGGACAAAATCCCATACTGCACCTCTCAGCCAATGAGAGGCCAGTATTCCGTCTGAGCTA
>NC_134779.1:58684532-58687032 GCF_046742065.1 Oratosquilla oratoria
AAGAGGAGGGAGTAACAGACAAGGGAACTGAAGGCGAGTTGAGGGTGGTCGCCGAAGGAGGGAGAAAAGTTCTCCTGAGGTTATGGAAAGGTAAAGATAGTGTCCTGGAAGAGAGGGAGTAACAGACAAGGGAACTGAAGGCGAGTTGAGGGTGGTCGGCGAAGGAGGGAGAAAAGTTCTCCTGAGGTTATGGAAAGGTAAAGATAGTGTCCTGGAAGAGGAGGGAGTAACAGACAAGGGAACTGAGTTGAGGGTGGTCGCCGAAGGAGGGAGAAAAGTTCTCCTGAGATTATGGAAAGGTAAAGATAGTGTCCTGGAAGAGAGGGAGTAACAGACAAGGGAGCTGAAGGCGAGTTGAGGGTGGTCGGCGAAGGAGGGAGAAAAGTTCTCCTGAGGTTGTGGAAAGGTAAAGATAGTGTCCCGGAAGAGAGGGAGTAACAGACAAGGGAACTGAGTTGAGGGTGGTCGCCGAAGGAGGGAGAAAAGTTCTCCTGAGGTTATGGAAAGGTAAAGATAGTGTCCTGGAAGAGAGGGAGTAACAGACAAGGGAACTGAAGGCGAGTTGAGGGTGGTCGGCGAAGGAGGGAGAAAAGTTCTCCTGAGGTTATGGAAAGGTAAAGATAGTGTCCTGGAAGAGAGGGAGTAACAGACAAGGGAACTGAAGGCGAGTTGAGGGTGGTCGCCGAAGGAGGGAGAAAAGTTCTCCTGAGGTTATGGAAAGGTAAAGATAGTGTCCTGGAAGGAGAAAGGACCGAAGAGGAGGGAGTAACAGACAAGGGAACTGAAGGCGAGTTGAGGGTGGTCGGCGAAGGAGGGAGAAAAGTTCTCCTGAGGTTCTGGAAAGGTAGTGTCCTGAGAGAAGAAGGGCCGGAGAGGGAGAGTACCAGATCGAAGAGCCGAAGACTAGGCGTGGGTGGTCGCCGAAGGAGGGAGAAAAGTTCTCCTGAGGTTATGGAAAGGTAAAGATTGTGTCCTGAGAGAAGAAGGGCCGGGGAGGGGGAGTACCAGATAGAAGAGCCGAAGACGAGGCGTGGGTGGGCGTCGAAGAGGGTGGGAAAGGTTCTCCGGAGGTTCTGGAATGGTAAAGGTCTTCAGCCAAGGAGTGTATATGACTCTTGTAATTTCTGTACTTAGTTGTAATCTGAGCCACTGAGCTATGGACATCGTAGACTTTGGTGGGGACGCCTTAGATACAGTGATTCTTAGCCCTGGGTCACGACCCAAAGTTGGGTCACCAAGCAATTTGAATTCGTCACCAAGGCTTTATGAACTTATTATTTTCCCAATTTTCCTTTTAAAAATATCATTATAAGTAATAATGCTGTGTCATAATACCTAAGTCATTAACATCTAAGCACAATATTATAGAGACACAGACGACTTGATTGAGGTAAAAAATCTCCTCAAGTATCTATAATTATTTTCAAATCTAAATATAGATTATTCATTTATGGGGGTATGAGTCACCATGGTCGGTTTGGACATGATTTTGGGTCGCTGCCAAAAAAGGTTAGGAACCATTGCCTTAGAAGTAACCCTACAATTGAGGATTCTGTTCTACACACATGACCCGTCCATACTAAAATATGTCTTACTAACTCTGAATGAATACACAGAATGATTCGGTGTAAAAATGAGAATCCTTTGCCAGACTTCACGTAGTTGAGGCCGAAGACGACACCTTTGCACTATAACTCTCTTCGAATTTTGGGACAATTGAAGAAGAGTGCCGGATTCGAACCCACAACATAGCGAATGCGAGACCAGCACTTTTCCGATTACGCCAATAGCTCACAGTGTATGCATATAGCAGTAGCAAGATAATAGGACAGTATGTATATGTAGAAAGAACGTACTAATTAGAATGTATATGTAGTATGTATGCGCTGGACTGAATATGTCCGTGTATGTTAAATGTATATGGTTATAGGCAAGCCTGACCGTGCGCAAATATTACGTGTGAGGCTTTGCTACCCCTAAGGTTTCAAACTCGGGTCTCTACTGTGACCTCAATATCTTAGCCCATATTGTGAAGAAGATGCTTGCTGAGCATAGCGCTTCTAATGTGATTGCTATTATTTCTTATCGGTTATAGTTTGCGTTAGAGATAGATAGATAGATAGATAGATTGTATATATTCTACCTTCAATTGAGGCGATTATTACCAAAACCCTAATGGCTATTGATAAGCTAGGGAGAGATTTTGTAGATATGAGAACAAAAGATAGCGAGAGAAGATAATTTTAGATTTTTCATAACTGATGAAAGAAATTTGGAAACTCCTGTTAGTTTAATGATGTTTGGTCATTTTATGTAAGCATATGTATACATACACATTTAGATGCACATGTATGAGCATGCATATCTGTATATGTGAATGTGCATATGCATAAGTGTACATGCATGTGCATATGTGAAGTATATGTATATGTTTATACATATGTGTATGTACATATGTATGTGTAGGCTATGTACGGTATATGCTTATGAGTATATTATA
>NC_134779.1:58689532-58692313 GCF_046742065.1 Oratosquilla oratoria
AATATACGCTTAGAGGTGGATAGATATAGATAGATAGATAGATAGATAGATAGATAGATAGATAGATAGATAGATAGATAGATAGATAGATAGATAGATAGAGATAGACAGAGAGAGGGAGATAGATAGATAGATAGATAGAGAGAGACAGAGAGAGAGAGAGAGAGAGAGAGAGAGAGAGAGAGAGAGAGAGAGAGAGAGAGAGAGAGAGAGAGAGAGAGAGTTTGAATGTCTGTGGTTAGTTGCCAGCAGTGAATATTGTAGTATCTCATCGTCGATAACCAGCGCTTCTATTCTTGGCGACAATATTCCCCCAATGAAGAGAGAATAAAAGAGGAGAGAGTAAAGGAGAGTAAAGGAGATGGTAACGATAACAGAAATGATAATAATAATAATAAAAATAAAAAAAAATACCAGCATTCATTTTCTAAGATTAATCTTGATTTACGATCATAAAAGTACCCTGCGTGGCTCTGATCCGTAGAGGATCAATGCAGAGTACTCTCAGGAGCTTAGAAGAGTTTGCTGTTACTCACCATCCCACTCCCATGAAGTGGTAAGTGAGAAACCTCTGCTAGGCTAAGCCCTGTCAGTTCGATCAAGCCGCTTTTTTTATCTATTATCAATCATCATCATCATCATCATCATCATGATATCATCATGAATCATCATGATTATCATCATGATTATTATCATGATTATTATCATGATTATTATCATGATTATTATTATTGTTACTATTATTATCATTATTTTATATATATATATATATATATATATATATATATATATATATATATATATATTTTTTTTTTTAGGCCGAGGTTTGGGTCGCCTCCCCGCCTGCCCAAGGCTGTCGGGAACCAACACTAGAAGCACGGAGTGGTGCCCGGGAATCGAACTCAAGACCACCTGCTCATGAGTTCGTCACGGTATCCTTTGTCCCGCTCGATCTATCTATGACGCCACGAGATATTACGTCATCATTCTCTGACGTCACTAAGTCAGTAGAATAATTGATGGCGTCGCGAAAATAATTGCCATAATGAAGGGATGACGTCACGAATCACTATGACGTCATCCCTTCATAACTATTTTCAGTGACGTTACAGGTTAATGACGTCACGAAGATTATTTTAATCATTATTTATTTAGCTAAACGTAGAGCTGCATGCCAAAGAGAATTAATTTGAATCAATTGCAACTAAAATTAATCAATTATTATTGATTTATTATTCATTTATAAAACATAACGTAAGAAAATAATTGGAGTATAGATAGATAAGATAAATAAGCAAATAAATGAATGAATGAACAAATAAATCAATCAACGAAAAAATATATGATATATAAGTAGATAATTATATAAATAGGAAAAAAAATTAAATAAACTGAAATAAAATTAAACGAAACAAAGAAGAGAAATTAATTGAAATAAAATGAAACGAAATGAAGTTAAACTGAATGAAATGAAGGGAAATGAAGTGAAGTGAAGTGAACTTAGATGAAAGGAAAGGAAAGGAAATTGAATGAAATGAAATGAATTGAAATGAAATTGAATAAACAAAATGAAATGAAATTAAATGAAATGGAAACGAAATGAAACAAAACTAAATGAACTGAAATAACATGGAATAAAGTGAAATGTAATTAAACGAAATAAAATCAAGTGAAATGATATGGAATAAAGTGAAATGAAATAAAATAGAATAAAATTAATTGACATGGAAAACAAGTATTCAATGTACTATTGGATTTCCATACAAGAAATGTTATCATATCATTCGAACAAGGAAACCTGTAGCTTTTGAAACAAGAAATCTTATGCAATCTTAACCACTTTAAGGGTCTAATTTCCAGCGAATAGAATCACCTGTTGTTTATATATAAAAACAAAGAAACACAAAAAACAACCACACTGTGAAAATATCTAATAAACATTTCCCCATTTATTTTTATTTTTTCATTATTATCCTATTGTGTCATGATCAGACCTCTGTTGCAAGTCACTGTACAATTGGAAACACAAGTAAGGTCAGGAAGGTCATTACGTGACGTCATGGTGGGGCGTGACGCTTCAGTAACCATGTCAGACAAGGTCACGTGCACAGTAACCCGAGGTCACAATTATCCTCACCACACGCATCAATGTTGTCATTGTATTGTGACATGCCCCTCGTCGCTCCCACAATGTTGACATTGTTATGATTAGATTTGTTATCATAATCACTTAACCCCCAAGTTCTAATCTTAACTGTTATTAACTTTGTTCCTTAACCCACCATGACCACTCTAACAATCCCGTGATTGATCAAAGTTCATCGTAACCCGCCCGTGATCGATAACATCTTGTAACCAATTCCTGATCGATCATAGTCATTCCTACTGGTTCATGATCGCTCGTAGGTGTTCTCACTTACGTCATGATCGATCACGGCCGTTGTTACTTAGCTCCTGATCGATCACGCGTGTGTTTAGTCACGTGATCCATCATGGCCGCCTACAGAAGCTCTTATCCATCAGTGATGTCTTTAAACGTGTCGGCAGAACAAGAGGATGTCGTGTTTGACAACGAGCAGTGAACGATGGGGCTGTATGGGGGATGGGGGGAATGGGGGGGAATGGGGGAATGGGGAGGGTGACTTGGGGAGGAGGAGGAGGAGGTGGGCGTGTTAGTTGGTGAGAAGAGGAGGAGGAGGAGGAAGAGGAGGTGGAGGAAGATGAGGAGGAAGAAGAGGAGGAGAAAGATGAGGAGGAAGAAGATGAGAAGGAAGAAGGAAA
>NC_134779.1:58700313-58705313 GCF_046742065.1 Oratosquilla oratoria
AGAATTTTCTTTACTTTTTACTCCCATAAAAGTCATCATTCCGCTTCTCGTGGAAGTTGGAAAACGACAAAAACATTGTGAAAACGATTCTGAAGAAGAGAAGGCCAAGTTGCAGGGTATTGAACAAGTCCGTTTTCTGTAACGTGTAACGAAATGCCATGACCCATGAAGATTCTCTTTACGTTTCGCTCGAGGGGGCTGCCGCCCGTCCCAGAAACTTTCGCTCATCAGGGGCCCCGTCTCGGATCTGATCGAAAAATCGTGCGCTGTTTCGCGTGATGAACTTTTTCGGAGAAATCCGAACGTGTTGCCTTCCCCCCACCCACTTCTCCCCCCCCTCCTCCCCCCTTCTCCCCCCTCCCCCTTCTCCTTCTCCCCCTCCCTCGCCAGGTGGCAAATGTCACCTCGAAATATGTACAAGAAGACGAAAAAGGATTTCGACAATTTTTTGAGTTTCTTCGGCGAAGAATTTCGTGGTCTTCCTGATGACCAATGACTTGAAACTTCTGCGACTCACCGCCTCCTAAGACCCTCCTTCATTTCTCTCACCTTTATCTTCCTTTTTCAACCTCTTCCTCCTCGTCTACCTCCTTGGGCCCTGCCTCCTACTTTTACACCACATATTCTACCCTCCATTGTTCCTTCTTTATCTCTTCCTATTCTTCCTATTATTTTCCATTGCCTCTATTTCTGTTATCCCTGCACAAATATATTATATATATATATATATATATATATATATATATATACATATATACATATATACATTAATATGTACACATATACAAGCATGTATACAATTCTCTCATCCTTCTAAATGAAATCCTCCAGAATTAGCTTTTCCCTCTTCCACATTCTCAACCTCTTATTTTATCTTCCACTCGTCCCCTTTCCGCCTCTCCTTTTCTTCTGCATCATCATGGCCCCTTTATCTCAACCTCCTCCTCCAGCGAGACTTCGTGCATCTTTGAAATGACTCGTCGAGGGAATTTTCCTTGAGGGAAGCTAAGCTTACTCACCTCAAATCCTCTTCACGTTCAGGATATGGGCACGATTTAAGGACCACAACGTTATCTCTATCTCTCTCTCTCTCTCTCTCTCTCTCTCTCTCTCTCTCTCTCTCTCTCTCTCTCTCTCTCTCTCTCTCTCTCTTTCTCTCTCTTTTCATTTCTATCTCACTTCCTTCCCCACCCATTTCCTCCTCATACTGTTTATGTAGCTTACCCTCTCAGTATCTACCCTCTCTCTCCTATATATGCACACACACATACACACTTATGTGCATGCGTGCCTTTGTGTGTGTGTGTGTGTGTGTGTGTGTGTGTGTGTGTGTGTGTGTGTGTGTGTGTGTGTGTGTGTGTGTGTGTGTGTGTGTGTGTGTGTGTGTGAGTGATTCACCATGGTCTTGGCTCTCTTGTTGAACTCTTTATATTCTAAGTTATGCTTGAATGAATTAAAACTAATATGTGTTACCTGTACACACCTAAATGGTGTATCCGCACATACAAAACAAAAATCCTGGACGTCGGAAACTTTCCGATAACGATGAAAAACATTTCACTTAAACGAATATACTAAGCTTAAGGAATCCCCAAACACCTAAAAGGTTTAGTAAAATCGTGACGATATATATACCAAACATGCAAGCTGATTCAAATAAAAACAGTTGCATGGTTTGAGTTCAGTAGAACTTCTGTGACTCTTTTGTTGGATACGAAGAGATTTGTTGGGGGTCATGGAATCCTCTTCCCAAAGAACGAAAAGGGTCCTTGACTTCGGAGACCCTGAGACTCTCTCTTCTTTTTCTTCGGCGATGTCGAAGCGCACGACAAGCCAATTGGCTCTAGCCACGGAACCCTTAACCGCTTCGGGATCGAGGCAACAGATAGGTCCTCCCCTTCCTCCTCCTCCTCCTCCTCCTCCTCCTCCTCCTCCTCTTCTTCCTCCTCCTCCTCTTCCTCCTCCTCCTCCTCTTCTTCCTCCTCCTCCTCTTCTTCCTCCTCCTCCTCTTCTTCCTCCTCCTCCTCCTCTTCCTCCTCCTCCTCTTCTTCCTCCTCCTCCTCTTCTTCCTCTTCCTCCTCCTTCTCTTCTTCCTCCTCTTCTTCCTCCTCCTCCTCTTCCTCCTCCTCCTCTTCCTCCTCCTCCTCTTCTTCCTCCCCCTCCTCTTCCTTTTTTCTCATCCTCTTCCTTCTTATCTTCCTCTTCCTTCTTCCTCATTGTTTTCATAGTCGTCGTTGTCGTCCTCCTCCTCCTTCCTACCTCCTCCTACTCCCTACCTCCTCCCCTTCTACCTTCTCCTCCAACTCCCTTTTCCTCCGTCCTCCTCCTCCTCCTACTCCCTTTTCCTCCATCCTCCTCCTTTTCCTTCTCCCTCTTCCTCCTCCCCTTTCTCCACCTCGTCATCTTCTTAGTCATCATCGTCCTCCTCCTCCTTTTCCTCCTCCAACTCGTCCTCCCTCCTCCTCGTCCTCCCTCCTCCTCCTCGTCCTCCCTCCTCCTCCTCCTCCCTACCTCCTCACTCCTCCTTCATTCCTTCTCCTCCTACTCCTCCGTGGCCAAAAGTGGCAGTGGGGAACCGCGCTGATAAGACCGGTGGGCGGGATCCTACGGCCATGGCGTGGGCCAGGTACTGAAGAAACTCAAAAACTCTTCTCTGGAATTTTCTCTTTCTCTCTTTTTTTTTTTTTTTTTTCTTCGGCTTCAGCGGGTTTGATCCTGATTAGGGTTATCGCGATGGAGGGTTAAAGAGAAGCGAATACAGAGTTTCATGGACCTGATCGACGTGTACGGCTGTGCGTGTGTGCGTGTGTGTGTCTTTATCATATTATATATATATATATATATATATATATATATATATATATATATATAGATATTTTTTTTTTATATATATATACATATGTGTGTGTGTGTGTGTGTGTGTGTGTGTGTGTGTGTGTGTGTGTATTTACCTGGCATCTGCGACCCAGCGTTTGATCCGCATGTTAGAATAACACATCATATATAGATATATATATATATATATATATATATATATATAATATATATATATGTATATACATATATATATATATGTATATATATAAATCCAAGTGACATTTTGTGCTCAGCTCTCGCTACATGAATAGAAAGACTCAAGTTTGTTTCCCAACAGGCGATGAAGATGACTCCGGCCGCAAAAATATATCTATGCATAAATAAATTAATAGATAAACAAATAAGAACGATAGATCACTATGGAAATGTAAATGAATAACTAAGTAAATAAATTAAACAAATAAATAAACAAGTAAAACAATTAAATAGATTGATAAGAATTATATATATATATATATATTATATATATACATATATATAATATATCAAACACGCATACACCGACACTAATACATATTCGAGAGCCTACATCGATAAAGACATTCCTAACTTTCTGACAACATCAGAGGTGGGAGTGTTGGTAACTTGCCCTCCCGCCCCTGGGGCCAGACCCCGGCGGTCGCTTCTTAGCTTCATTAACTTGCTGTTTTAATGAAGAAATCTTATCATAATTGATGTGGAAGAACGCTTACCGAGTCGGCCTTCTTTCAACTTTGTAATAACTTTCAGGATAGGGGATTTCTAGCTAATACGACTGGATTTATTGTACTATGAAATATTCAAAGAATTTCTTGGAAAAAGAAAGCATAATATATATATATATACATATATATATATATATATATATACACATATATATTATACATATATATATATGTTACATAGGAAATTAAGAATAAAACTAAGAACGATAGTCTCTCAAAAATAATCAAATAAATATGCACTCAGGGACACGAAGAAGAAGAGGAAGAGGAAGAGGAGAAAGAAGAAGAAGAAGAAGAAGAAGAAGAAGAAGAAGAAGAAGAAGAAGAAGAAGAAGAAGAAGAAGAAGAAGAAGAAGAAGAAGAAGAAGAAGAAGAAGAAGAAGAAGAAGAAGAAGAAGAAGAAGAAGAAGAAGAAGAAGAAGAAGAAGAAGAAGAAGAAGAAGAAGAAGAAGAAGAAGAAGAAGAAGAAGAAGAAGAAGAAGAAGAAGAAGAAGAAGAAGAAGAAGAAGAAGAAGAAGAAGAAGAAGAAGAAGAAGAAGAAAAATGGGGGAGGGAAAGGAACACTGTCACGATCGGGTCCTAGTGACGTCATCTCGCCCGGCACAAAGTGACGGAAAATACTGACACAAGTCCCGTCCTGTGATGAAACGACGCAGAGAACCGCCCAATCCCGAGGGACGTGGGGAGGGGAGGGGTGAGGGGGAGAAGGGGGATTGAGGGAGGGGGAGGGGGAGGGGGAGGAGGGAGGGGAAGAAGGCGAGAGGTGGGAGGAGAGGGGCGGGGAAGGAGGGAGTTGAGAAGGGGTGATGGGGAGAAGGAGGATAGGAGGTGGGGAATAGGGAGGTTGAGGAGGGAGGGAGAGGAGGGGAGAGGAGGGAGGGGGAGGAGGGGAGAGAAGGGAGGTTGAGGAGGGAGGGAGAGGAGGGGAGAGGAGGGAGGGGGAGGAGGGGAGAGAAGGGAGGAGAGGGGGTGGGGAATAGGGAGGTGGAGGAGGGAGGGAGAGGAGGGGAGAGGAAGGAGAGGGAGGAGGGGAGAGAAGGGAGGAGAGGGGGTGAGGAAATAGGGGAGAAGGGGAGAGGGGAGAGAGAGAGGTGGAGAAGGGGAAAGGGGAGAGAGAGAGGTGGAGACGGGAGAGGTAGAAGAGAAGGGGGAGAGGGGAGGGAGAGAGGTGGAGACGGAGAGGGGAGGAGAAGGGGGAGGGAGGAGGGAGAGGGTGGGGGGGGGAGCGCAACGAAGCGGAGTCCATCACGAAACACCGTCGAGTTCTTTCTTTGGAAAAAAAAGTAAAAACGATACGAAGTTCCATGTTTTTGAAATTGGAAAAGAAGGAAAGACAGATATAAAGGAAGACACGAAGCCAAACAGCACTCAGACACGTATGTTCATTTTGTGGGTATGTACATTACATGTACATATATA
>NC_134779.1:58707813-58730313 GCF_046742065.1 Oratosquilla oratoria
AGGACGGAGGAGGAGAGGAGAGGGGAAGGGAAGGGAAGGGAAGGGAAGGGAAGGGAAGAGAAGAGGAGGGGATGCTAGGGAAAGGGAAGGACGAGGAGGGGGACCAGAGGAGAGGTGGGAAGGAAAGAGAAAAGAAATGAAAGGAAGATGAGGGAAAGGGAAGGTAAAGGGAGAGGAGGGAAAGGAAGGAGAGAGAAATGGAAGTGAAAGAGAGGAAAGGAGAAGAGATGACGAGAAAAAGAGAAAAAGGAAAATAAGTGATAGTTAAGAAGTCAAGAGAAGCAGAAATGTATAACATGTTGTAGCAAATATTCAAAAGTAATTGAAGAAACACATTGGTGTGTGAGGCCAATAGGAAGGTCTTAGATGATTGGAGAAATACATGGAGGACGAGGAAAGGGACTTCCTACTTCAGGTAGTTCCTCGGGAGTGGAACTACCTGAAGAAGGGCTAAGAAAATAGAGTAAATGAAAAAAAAAATAATAATGAAAAAATAAATAAACACATATTTGATAAAAAATAATAATCAATAAATAGAAATAACTAATTGAGTAAATAGATAAATGAATAATAAATGAATGAAATACTAAGATAAATAAACAAACAAATAAACAAGTATAATGAATAAATGAACGAATGAAGAATTATAATAATGATAAATAAACATTCAGTTCTTACTGATCAATTTATATCCACTAGACACCTACATTCATGTGCATTGTTTATATTTATATATACATTCAGACACACACAGACACACACACACACACACACACACACACACACACACACACACACACACACACACACATTTGGAAAGTAAAGAATAAGCTAGCGTAAAAAACTATATATACAAACAAAATTTAAACGGGAAGTAAAAGGGTAATATTAAGAAACGGTTAAGAAAGAAAATGGGAAGACAAAAGGGAAGGGAAGGGAAGGGAAGGGAAGGGAAGGGAAGGGGAGGGAAGGGAAGGAAAGGGAAGGGAAGGGAAGGAAAGGGAAGGGAAGGGAAGGGAAGGGAAGGGAAGGAAAGGGAAGGGGGAAAGGGAAGTGGAGGGTAAGGGAAGGGAAGGGAAGGAAAGGAAAGGAAAGGGGAGGGAATGGACAGGAAGGGACGGGAAGGGAAGGGAAGGGACGGGAAGGGACAGAAAGGGAAAGGAAGGGAAGGGAAGGGAAGAGGAGGAAAGTGGAGGGAAGGGAATGGAAGGGAAGGGAAAGGAAAGAGTGGAGGGGCGTGGGACATCATAGCGGATCGGGTTGTCGGTGCGCAGGCGCCAACAGATGAAAAATGGATCCAGCGAGTCGAGTATTGCTAAGGCGTCAGAGAGTAAAGTTGAAGGCAAGAAACTTTTGGAAGAAAAATTCTTTTGGAAGAAGAAACAAAAGCGAAGAATGATTTGGGAACGAGGGATTTGAAAATAAGCGAGGGAAAGAATGGGAATTTCATGATGGAGTAACCTCGGGTGAGAGGTTGAAATGTGAATATGAATATATAAATTGCAGAATCATACTTGAGTATACAAATACATATTTATATATATATATGTATTATATATATATATATATATATATATATATATATATATACACACATATACAAGGGGTATATACATTCATACAAACATACATGTATACGTACACACACAAATGCACGTACACACGTACACACACACACACACACACACGCACACACACACACACACACACACACACACACACACACAATTTTATATATATATAATCATATACATACAAACATTCGTACGTACATACAGACATAAAATACACATGCATACAACGCACGTATATACACATACTCGTACACACACACACACACACACACACACACACACACACACACGAGCGTGAAAACCAGAATAGTTTAAAAACCAAAATATTTTAAAGAGAGACAATATCCAAAGAGAGAACCCAAGACCAAGAACAACCTTCAACTCTTCCTTATCGAAGTTACAAGATTCCTCCCAAGTTGACATCGAGTGTTCGTAACTGAAGAGTCGCATAGAAAAGTTAAAAATCAAAGTCGCAAGTTGTAGCCTCTAAATGTCGTAATTAACATATTAGATATTTACCCTCCCCAGGGTTCCCCCCTCCCGATCCTTTCCCCCCCAACATCTCATCCTCATCTCTCCCTCCACCTCATCCCCATCACCCCCCCCACCTTATCCCTATCTTTCCTCCCCTTCCCCCATCTCTTCCCCCTCCTCCTCAAAGCTGCCGGCTTCATGAACTGTGAAAAATGAATGTCTATATTTGCATAATCAACACAAGGATTACTCGTCATTATTCTCTCACGATGAAGATGATGATGAGCAGGTAGAGAGGGGATGAAAATAAAGAAAAAAAGAAAAACAAAAGGAATAAAGATACGAGGAAGAACAATAGGAGAAACTTGTAATAAAAAAATATGAAAAATAAAAATTGCCAAAAAATATTTGAGGTTGAAGAAAAGAAAAGAAAAAAGATAAAGAAAACAAAAATGGCAAAAAAGAAAAAATACAGGAAGATTAACAAGTAGAAATGGAAAGAATAAATTTTGATAAAAGTAAAAAAAAAAAAAATCTGTGATATCTTTGTAGGATTATAATTTATTTGAACGACAACTAACGTTCCGGACAGCGACGACATTGAACGTCTAACGCCAACGTTTAATCCTAAAAACGTAAAGTATCCGAGAGGATCTAGATGGAAATGAATTAAGATGACAACACATTAGGCGTATCTAGCTTACATAATATTTGCTTTCGCTACTTCATTTAAGTAGAAACTACTTTTGCTTTCCAAATCTCCAAATGTCAAGTTAATCTTGCGTCATATATTAAGAAGCTAATTAACAAACTAAGAAGTTAAACCTATACGAATACAGTAAACCTTCGATATAATGGACGATATGGCGACGGTTCTGTCGTTATATCCGAAGATCCGTTATGACCGAGGATCCGTTTTATCCGATGGAAATACCGGACAGATCCGTTATATTCCGAAGTTCGTCCGGTATTGGAAATAAGTAGGATTAGAAACTACAGTAAACCTTCGATATAAAGGAAGATATGGAAACGGGGGTCTGTCGTTATATCCGAAGATCCATTATAACCGAGGATCCCTCGCTATACCGGATTTTCGTCCGTTATAGCGAGGGTTTGTCCGGTCAGATTTTTTGTCGATTACATCCGATATCCGGTATATCGAAATCCGTTATATCAAGGATTTACTGTATTTGACACCTTGTTGAGATGTTCTTACGGAAGTCAAGAATATTGTAACCGAAGCCGTTTCTTCTCAAAGTAGCAAAAGAAACTAGCAAGCTAGCCAAGCGTGCCGCCACCTTTAGACGTTTTCATCGACAAAGCTGTATAATCTAGATAGACGCTATGACAATGGCCTTTACGTACTTTTGGTTAAACAAGAAGATGGGGAGTTTGGGGTCATGTTCCATTCTTGTATAAGATTCCTATGACCAATATTGATCAAATTCATCAATGGTAATATTGCAGATAATAAAATCTGCCCCGTCATATATTGGAACTCCGTAGCTTTCTTTCTTTTTTTAGTTCTATACTTTTGTATATACAACATTCTCTTTTAACATGTGTTAGAGTTTGGAAAAATATATACTACATTTATGCAACGAAAAGTGATATATTTACATAGTTTGAATATATATATATATATATATATATATATATATATATAATTATATTACATATATATAAATATTATATATATATATATACATATATACATATATACCCATGTATATATATATATATATATATATATATATATATATATATAAACACATGTATATATAAATATATCATGGGTCACTCTTAAGTTCTATAGTATTAGTGAAAGGACGTAATAAGAAATTAATAAATAAATAAATAAACAAAAACAGATATGAAATAAAAAAAAATATATAATACAAGATAAATAACCACACAGAATAGAAACGAAAGCAAGAAACGAAGTTTTCACTCGAAGCAAATTATTCAAAAACAAAGACAAAAGCATTGTTGGAGCGACAAGACAGGCTCTGCATATGGTAAGAAGATATTATGTATGCAGGATTAGTTTGCGAGCTTCAAAAGCTGTTGGGTTACAAGACCAAGGCCTTCAGAAGCACTAAGAGCTTCGAAAATGCATCGAACTCGTGTTAAAGGGCAACCTTTCCAACACTCTTAAAAGAAATCAGTATGTTAACATAGGTTAAGGCATGTAAAATAGGAGTACAAGAACAATACAGGAATATAAGGATATTGTAAAGGAATGTATGTCTGTTAACTGGTTTCCTTGGGTTTTCCTAGTCTAGCCTATTAATAAATGCTATTATTTATTATGTAGATTTTATCATTTCATGGACGATAACGCGATATGGGTATATATATTTATATGTATGTGCAGTATTTCTGTATATATGCATGCATGTATATATGTACGTATACAGGTATACATGCATGTACGCATGTATGCATGTATGTTCAGTATGTATGCATACATGTATGAACTCAAGCCTAGTTCTTTGAGAAAACATCAGAGTTATTTGTTTTCGAAAAAAAAAATCTTAAGCGTTTTTGGACTTAATTCTTTAAGAAAATTCAAACCTAATTCTTTAAGAAAATGTCAGACTTCTTTGTTTCCGGAAATATTCCTAAAAAAATATGAGCCTATTACACTGTTTTAGAAAATATACTTCAACGCTTTCGGACCTAACTCTTTAAGAAAAACTTTAAGATTTCACATTTCTTTGTTTGTGAAAATATTCCTAAAAGCTTTTGAGCCTGATTCTTTAAGAAAAATTTAATCTAATTCCTCAATTTGTTTTTTTTTTTCGAAAACATTCTTAAACACTTTTGGACCCAATTCTTCAAATAATTCAATTCCTAATTCTTTAAGGTATCAGACTTCTTTGTTTCCAAAAATATCTCTATAAGCTTTTAAGTCCAATTTTTAAGAAACTTTTAGCCCAATGTTTGAGAAAATTTTAGAGTTCTTAAATGCTTTTGGACCCGTTTTTTTTTTTAAATATTCAAACATAATTCTTTTATAATTCCATGGGTTTTTTTTTTTCGAAAACACTCCAAAAAAAAATTGGAACAAAATTTTAAGGAAATCTTAAACAGAATTATTTAAGAAAATGTCAGAGTCCTTTGTTTCCGAAAATATTCCTAAATTCTTTTGAACCTAATTCTTAAAGAAAATTCAAACCTATTTTTTTTTTCTTTTTTAATATGTAAGAATTCTTTTTTTCTCCAAAAATATTCTTAAACCATTTGGACCTAATTCTCTAAGAAAACTTAAACATACTTATCTAATAAAATATCAGACTTCTTTGCTTCCAAAAATATTTCAAATGCTTTTGAACCTAATTCTTTAAGAGTTCTTTGTTTCCAAAAGTATTCCTGAACGCTTTTAAATCTAATTCCTTAAGAAATCTTAAATCTAGATATTCAAGAAAATGTCAGACTTTTTGTTTTAGAAAACATCCCTAAAATCTTTTTTGGACCTAATTCCTTAAGAAATTTTAAGCCAAATTTTTAAGAAAATGTCAGATTTCTTTGTTTTCAAAAATATTCCTGAACCCTTAAATCTAGATATTTAAGAAAATATCAGACTTTTTGTTTCAGAAAACATCCCTAAAATCTTTTTTGGACCTAACCCTTTAAGAAATTTTAAGAAAAATTAAGAAAATGTCAGATTTCTTTGTTTTCAAAAATATTCCTGAACCCTTTTGGACCTAATTCTTTACAAAATTTAAATTAATTATTTTAAGTAAATGTCAGACTTCTTTGTTTCCGAAAGATATTTGTAGTCGTTTTATGAGCTTATTCTTGAAGAAAATTTTAAACTAATTATCTGAGATGTCAGACTTCTTTGTTTCCGAAAATATTCTTAATTGCTTTTGAGTATAATTCTTGAATAATTTTTTAATTAATTATCTAAGAAGAAGTCAGACTTCTTTGTTTCAAAAATAGTCTTAATCTCTTTTGAACCTAACTCTAAGAAAATTCAAACCTAATTCTGCAAGAAAATGTCTAACTACTTTATTTCCAAGAAACATATTCCTAAAAGCTCTTTAACCTAATTCCTTACAAAACCTTAAACGCTTTTGAAGGAAACTTTAAGAAACTTTAAGCCTAATTCTTTGAGAAAATGTAGGTGCTTGTGGAAGTGGCTCTGTTATGGTTTCATGCACAGGCGAGATGCCAAAAAGCTGTTAGGCCGCAATTGCTACTCACCGAAGCTGATCCCAGACTGCTAAAGATGCCTCAAGAACTTACTCTCATGCACGTTAACATAGTTACCTGTAAACAGAAAAAATATATAGAATTAGACAAAAACAATTAAGCAAATAAATAAATAAATATGTAGATAAGTGACAAAAATAAAATAGAAAATGAAAGCAGAATTTAGACTTATAATCACTGTTTATCATAGTCGTCTTTACAAACAAATGAATAAATTAATGAATAACTGCATAAATGATAAACCAATAAATAATAAATCAATAAATAATAAACAAATGTACACAAAAAAAGAATGGAAATATCACAGAAATTAAATTTAGTGTTTGTCACGTCATTATAATGTATCTGCCCTTAAGGACTTCATATAAGCTGACGACTGATTTGTCAGTGATAGTGAAGGTGATAATGATGGTAATGATAGATGGTGATCATGATGAAGATTGTATTAGTGGTGATGATGGTAAAGGTGATGGTGGTGAGGAAGGAAAGGTGAGTGATGAACATGTTGGTGGTGGTGATAGTGGTAGTAGTGATGGTGTTGATGGTGATGAAGGCGGTGATGTTGACAACGATGTCGACGGCTTTGGAGATATTCCATTCTCCTACATAAAAGACTCGTGGTCTTTCATTTACATACATACATGCATACATACATACATACATACATACATACATACATGCATACATACATACATACATACATACATACATACATACACACATACGTACATACATACATATATACATACATACATACATACACATGCATACATACATACTTCTACTTCACTGCAACAACACTATTGACAGTCTAATTGCTGACGCCAGACTATTCTATTCAATCAAGTGGACGCCCTCGGAGTTCATCCGGCCGGCCCCGGATCGACCCCATCTGTCCATTTCTTCGGCAATCGGCCGAGTCTCCCGTCTCGGAGCCCATGTGACCAACTTGGCAGCTCAGACGAACTCAAGAAAAGAGGATGTGCCTCAGCTTTGCCGTCGTCCTATTCTTCTTTTCCTCCTCCTCCTCCTCCTCCTCCTTATTCTCCTTATTCTCCTTATTCTTCTTCTCCTCCTCCTCCTCCTTCTTCTTCTTCTTCCAAACTCCCATTCTTCCTTTTCCCCCTCTTCTTCTTCCTCTTCCTCCTCATTTTCCTTTCTTCTTTTTTTCCTCTTATCTCTCTTTCTCTGCTTCCTCCTCTTTTTCCTCCTGATCCTCTTCTTCCTCTTCCTCCTCCGCCACATCCTCTTCTTCCTCCTCCACCAACTCTTCTTCCCCCTCCATCTCCTCTTCTTCCTCTTCCTACTATTCTTTTCCTCGTCCTTTTCTTCCTCCTCGTTATAATTATTACTTATCTTCTTTACAATCTTCCTTTGCAATTTCTTCTCCCTTTTTTCTCTCTCCTTACTTTCTCTTTTTCCTTCTCTTCACTTTCTTTTATTTAAATTCACCTCCCTTGTCTTATATTCTTCGTATTTCTCTTCTTCTCCACCCATATTCAGTTTATCTATTTCCCTCTCTTCATTCTCTTGTTCTTCATCCGTTTTTTTTTTTGTTTTTTTTTTGGTTTTGAGAATAGTTCAATATTTTATAAAAAAGATTCTTCCATAAAAAAATCTATACGAACAAACTAATTAATAGATAGATAAAATAAACAATAATAGTAATAATAACAGAATGATAATTACTATCCTTTTGCTCTGATAATGCTTTTGAACCACTTCTTCACCAAATGCTCAACATCTTTCATTCTTTGTCATCGATTCAGTATAAAAACATAAAAATAAAGGAGACTGCCAGAGACCATAAGGCCTACACTAAGCAGTTCCATGTCCATTACAAACTGTCATCCCCATCCATAAAGTTGTCTAACCTTTTCTTAAAGCAACCGATAATTTCAGCGCTCACGACGTGGTTACAAGTCTATTCCATTCGTTGACCACTTTATTGGTAAACCAATTTTTACTTATTTCCTTGCTAAACCTAAATTTGTCCAATTTAAACCCATTACTGCGAGTCCTGACTTGTTGTCTTAATATGATTACCTTGTTCGCGTCACCCTTGTTAAAACCTTTGATCCACTTGAACACCTCTATTAGATCATCCCGCACTCTGCGTCTTTCTAAACACTAATATTTTCCCCCACGGATAGAAGCGATGGTTAAAGATGGCGAAATACCATATACTAAAGGTACTAAACTTCAAGGAAACAACGTTTTTTTTTTCTTTTTTTCCGATTTATTCTTCTTTCTTGCTCTTCCTTTCTTCGTATTTTCGTCATCATTCACTCGAAATTTGGTTCCCCCACTTGTCGCGTTTCTAGTCCATTCTTCTTTCCCTGCACTCTCTTGGCCAGAGTCCAGGGTCCAGTTCCCCGCCTTCCTCTTCCTCTTCCTCTTCCTCCTCCTCCTCCTCCTCCTCCTCCTCCTCTTCCTCCTCCCCTTCCTCCTCGTCCTCTACCACCTCTTCCATTTCCACCTCCATCTTCATTTCCTTCCCGTACACCTTCAACTACAAGTTCACCTACCCCTCCTCCTTCACCTTCGCTTTCTTCTCCTACATCTTCTTCACCTTCACCTTTACCTTCTTCACCTACAATTTCACCTACAATTTCACCTACAATTTCACCTACACCTCTTCCTTCACCTTTGCTTCCTTCTACACCTTATTCACCTTTACCTACACCTTCACCTTCATCTTCACACTGTTTACCTACAATTTCACCTACACCTTCACCTACAATTTCACCTACACCTCCTCCTTCACATTCGCTTCTTTCTACACCTTATTCACCTTCACCTACACCCACACCTTCACCTTGTTCACCTACAATTTCACCTACACCTCCACCTACACCTCCAACTCCACCCCCTTTTCCACCTTCTTAAACCCCTTCATCCACTTCTTCATTTCATTCACCTCTCCGTTACACTCCTTCATGGCCACATCCACACCACATCAACTCCTCTTCCTCCTCTTCCTCTTCCTCCTCTTCCTCTTCCTCCTCTTCCACCTCTTCCTCTTCCTCCTCTTTCTCTACCACCACCTTCATCTCTTCCATCCCTTTCACCCTTTTCCATTTCTTCCTCCTCTTCCTCGTCTTACTCTTCTTCTTCCTACTCACTTCTTATTAATTTCTCAATTCCTAGCCTTCCTCCACATCCTCCTCTGCTTTCTCTCCCTTCATACCCTCCACTTTCTATTGTTCCCCTTTCTCCTCCTTCCTTTCCTCCTTCCTTTCCTCCATACCCTTTCCATACTCCCATACTCCATCACTCCACATTCTCTTGTCCGCATCCATACCTATCCTATCTTCCTCCACATATCCCGCTGTCTTTCCCTCCATACTCCATTGTCCTCCTTCCCTCCCTCCTCCCATGAGCATCAACAGGTGTGGAGGGAGGCGAAGAAAGGGGGGGAGTGGAGGGAGGAAGAGGAGGGTGAGGGGGGAGGGTGAGAGGAGGGCGGGGGGGGGGGTTAAGTGTATCTTGAGACACCACTTGACTTGGCATAGTGAGTTCAGGCCACTCGAGAACGACACTATAAACATGGTTTTAGCGACCTGGTGACGGTCTCGCAAACGCCTATAATTCTTACATAAAGTCGAAAATCGCGGCTGGTCCCCTCCCCCCCCCCTCACACACAGGCCGTTCCCACGCCTCTTTTACGCGCTATTATGAGCCTTAAGTGCTCGTAACCTAAGGTTCAAGGTTGGGCCCCGCAAGGGTTATGGTTCCATTGAGTAAGAGGTTACCGTCACTTTCGCTTTCGTCAGGATAGAGGAGGTTTGGGCAAAGGAAAGAGGGGGAGGGGCTCTCTCTCTCTCTCTCTTTATTTTGCTCTCTTTCCTTCTCTCCTCTCTTTAGGGCACTTTATTCTCTCTCTCTCTCTCTCTCTCTCTCTCTCTCTCTCTCTCTCTCTCTCTGTGTCTCTATCTCTCTCTCTCTCTCTCTAATTCTATCTTCTCCTTGGAGTCACTTTTCCCCCTCTTATTTTGATCTCTGGCTCTCTTCTTTTTATTTTGCTCTCTTTATTTTATTCTTCCCCTCTCTCTTCCGCTTCCTCTCTTACATCCTTTTTCCCTATTCCTATTTTTCCCGATTTTTTTTTCTTTTTCTTTTTTACAAGTGCTCAGAGATCATAAAATACTCTGGTCTTCGCTGCTCCAACAGACACTCCCAGACTCCTCCCACCTCAACCACCCCCTCCCCCTCTCTCCCTCCTCCTCCCCCTGGAACCCCATTCCTCGCGTACCCGAGCCCCGAACCCCACGCCCCCACGCTACAACAAACCTCACCAGAAGCCGAGAGAAATGGAGGCTTCACAATGGGCTTGCGGTACGGCAGGCTTGTTCTAAGCTGGGCTACTCTCATGCAAATAGGGGCTAATATGCAAATTGGCGGGGCCGCACTTGTGATTTCTCATAGACATTCAGCCTCGGATTCCGGCACTGGGTATTTGGGAATTGTGAGGTCTTGGATCGTATGTAAGTACTGAAGGATTGTATAATAAGGTGGGCAATTGTCTATAAGCTAATATATCAAGAGGTACAAAGATAAGAATATATAAACAGAAGTATGTATAGTCTCTCTCTTCGTGTGCCTCTGTATTTTTTGTGTTTGTGTGTGTGTGTGTGTGTGTGTGTGTGTGTGTGTGTGTGTGTGTGTGTGTGTGTGTGTGTGTGTGTGTATACATACACACACACACACACATATATATATATATACATATATATATATACATATTGTATATATTGTATGTATATGAATAATATATTTATATATATGTATATAAATACATACATGTAATGGACAATCAAATGAGAATAACATTCCTCCTCCTCCTCCTTTTCCTCCTCTTTTCACGTCTACTTCATTTAAATTTGATTATATACGAGAAACACATAAAAAAGGAGACCTAGGAAGAACGACCCGAAGAAAGAAAAGAAGGTCTAGAGAGAACGCGTGTATAGCTCGGTGGGCGTGGCTGCCCCAATGAACACGCCCCCAATGGGCGTGTTCCCTGCGGGCGTGGGGCCTGCACATGTGTCTTCATTATGCTCTCACGCTGTCACTTCGTCCTCTCCCACCGTCAGTCCAAGAGGCTAAGAGAACCATCTCCAAGGAAAAATGTGTCTGGGTGTTGCATGGACAAGCTAAGACACTCCCCCACCAAAAAAAAAAAAAAAAAAAAAAAAAAGAGGGTCTAGATATATCATAAAGGTCCATCACTGGGGTCTCGGTCCTCTGGATCCAACTTCAGGACCAGGGTCCACTCCTTTTTATACAAATTCTCTTCTAAAGAAAAAATATTATCGAAAAAGCATGCAACTCTTCTGAGGTCGTCATCATGGGAAGCTATACGACCTTTACTGATCATTCGCATAGCGTTATCCGTAGACTGTTCTACGTGGTGGAGTAACCTTAACACTTTCACTTGTTTTTACGACTTCTACACATGTCCCGAAAGCCGCAGGATATTTGTATTCATCAGAAGAATATTTTACCTGCTGAAGGAGTGTTAAAATTACACTCCCGTGAAAGAGAATACATAAATTAATATTAGGCAACATTAAATGTGAAAAGGCACTTAAGGGGTGTGTGTGTGTGTATATGTATATATACTGTATATATATATATATATATATTATATATATATATATTTATATATATGTATATGACAAATGGTTGGAGAGAGTGGTATAGGGATATTTCAGGAGGGAGCAGATGCATATATATTATATATGTAGAAGGAGAGAGAGGGATAGAGGTTCCCTGAATGTGTGCGTGTATGCGTGTGTGTGTGTGTGTGTGTGTGTGTGTGTGTGTGTGTGTGTGTGTGTGTGTGTGTGTGTGTGTGTGTGTGTGTGTGTGTGTGTGTGCGTGCGTGTGCGCTTTTCCTCGTCCGAGAAAAAAAAACACATGCACAAGCCTTCTTATGTACAGGCACGTGCTTTTACCTCCACACGTAAACAAAAGCTCTCTGTCCTCACATTTACTACCTATAATTCTAGATTATCAGCCGGGCAGTTTGTTCTAGATAAGGATCAGACATTCTTGCTTCTAGTATAAGGATCACAGTGTCACCGTGTTGATAATATACAGGGAACTGTTCTTAGGTGGGAGATAGCGATCAGGAGATCCTCTGGCAATGACAAGCTTTGGCCGCGTTGCACCTGCCGCCTCCGACGGCTTGGGAGAGTCTCCGACTCTGTTTATTGTCACAGCTAATCCCTTACCTATTCCCTCTCTTCCCTCTCTTTCCTCCTCTTCTCCTCTCTTTTACCTTCATCTCTTCCTCTTCCTCTTTCTTTTCCTCCTCTTCTTCTTTATCATCTTCGTCTTCTTCTTTCTCCTCTTCATTTTCTTCTTTCATCTTAGTTTTCTTTCTTGTCTTCTTCCTCTTTTTTCATTTTCCTCTCCCTCTTCTTTTCATTCTCCCCTTCAGCCTCCTCTTCTTCTTTCTCTACCTCCTCATCCTCTTCTTCCTTCGCTTCCTTCTTCTTCTCTTCTTATTTCTCTTCTCCTCTTTCTCGTCTTATTCTTTCAATTCTTCCTCTTAATTCCCCGTATTCTTCATCTTCTCATACTCTTCCTCCTTTTCTTCATTATTTTTCTCTTCCTTCTACTAATGCCCTTACTCCTCTTCCTCCTCCTTTTTCTCTTCCCTCCTCCTACTCATCATTCTTCCTCCTCATTTTCCTCTTCCTCTTCATCCTTCTACTTCTCTGCTTATATATATATATATATATATATATATATATATATATATATTTATATATATATAGATATATATATATATATATATCTCCTCCTTCCTTCTAATCATCATTCTTTATCTTCATTTTCCTCTTCCTCTTCATCCTTTCACTTCTTCCCACCTATATATACGTATATATACACGGTATGTATATATATATATATATATATATATATATATATATATATATATATATATATTTGTGTGTGTGTGTGTGTGTGTAATTACAGTAGTAATGATAGTAATAAATACCAATAAAACAGAGGTATTCGAAGAACAAAATACAACACAGACAATACAGCAACAAAAACATATACTCTAATAGCAATTTGTTATTTACAACAAATGAGATAGGGTAGTGGCAGAGCCGGGAGGTGTGTGTCTGGGGGGGAGGGGGGAGGGGAAAGGGAGAGTTGATGGGTGGGAGAAGGGGAGACAAGTAACGAGAGACGAGATATGGGAGGAGAAAGGGGGGGAATACAAGAAATCTCCCCTCTCACCTTCCTCCCTCTTCTCCCCCCCTTCCCTCCGTCACCCTGTGTATAGTCTACATTACAAACTGATAAATTATAGGAGTCGACGTCAGTAAACAAAAGCCTGAATTAATCATCAGCCCCGTGTAAACATAATGGCCAAGGGAGATTTTAAATTATTGGGAGTTCTTGGGTGAGTTAGGTGAGTTTTGGATGTGCAAGGGTGAGTGTTTGGGTGTCATAGGGAGGGAGGAGGTGTAAGGGGGAATGGGAGTGGGGTGGGAGGAGTGAGAGTGGGAGTGGGGAGGGGGGAGTGAGGATGGGGGAGTGGGGGGGAGGGGGCGTGGGTATGGGTAGGGGGGAGTAGATAGTATTGTCAAAGGGTGTAAAAGATTGTTGAGAGAGCTTTATGGAAGGAGGAGTATATACATATGTGTATATCCACGTATACGTGTGTGTGTGTGTGTGTGTGTGTGTGTGTGTGTGTGTGTGTGTGTGTGTGTGTGTGTGTGTGTGTGTGTGTGTGTGTGTGTGTGTGTGTGTGTGTGCGCGCGCGCGATTCACCACGACCTTGGACTAAGTGCCGGACTCGTGCTCTTCAGTAACCGGTTCCTGAACCTTGGCGATTGTCAACAGACCAGCGACCGACACTCTACCACCTTCAACAGGACAACGCCGTCCCCTATTACACGAAATAGGCTTACATTAACGGCTATTTCCTTCGGCTACCCTCGTGGACCTAAATCAATGTGATGAATGGTCGAGTATAGAGGTTCGACACTGTACCTACAGCAAAACCCATTTTAGTGTTAATGGGGAAAGAGGAGGTTTCTTGCATTCTCCTCCATCCCCTTGTCCTATACCTCTTCCCCTTCCCCTCCCTTCCCCTCCCTCCCTCCCTTCCCCTCCCTCCATCCCTTCCCCTCCCTCTCCCCCTTCCCTTCCCCTCCCTCCCTCCCTTTTTCCATAAGCTTTCAATCATTACTAACATGTAGAGCTTAGTTTATGAATCATTGTATAACTAATACGTGTTAAGCGTCAAAGTATTTATTCAGATATTTTTCTATGAAAACTTGAAAAAGGTTTGGGAAACAGAAAGATAGAAATGGGTTAAAATCCTAAACCAATCTTAAAATTACCATTTCCTAATAATATCGACCACAATTGCAATACACACTACCAGTACTTTGATGTCAATAAACTGGTCAGGTTCGTGGAATTCCCATGGATGATTTGATTGGTAAAAATCTATGCAGGACATTACCTAGTAAAAATTCATACAGGATATTGCCTAGTAAAAAACCGATACAGGACATTGACTAGTGAAAACCTATAACACTATCTTATGGGTCTTCAGTCTCCTCATGTGAGTAAAATCGCCTAGTGAAGCCTATAAAGTTTCATCGCTATGAACTTTTCTCAAACTAGAAGTTATTTCCCTGATTAGAATAGTCTAGGATTTACCAGAATAAATTATATAAAGTCTGCCACTGTGTTCATATATTAAATTGTGTGTGTGTGTGTGCGTGTGTGTGCGTGTGTGTGTGTGTGTGTGTGTGTGTGTGTGTGTGTGTGTGTGTGTGTGTGTGTGTGTGTGTGTGTGTGTGGGATTCACCATGGTCTTGGATCACGCGTTGGACTCGTAATCGACAGCTATTACCATTCCGGAAGAGAGCTCAGAGCTCATAATTATATGACCAATCTATGGGTAATGCTGTGGACCTTACATCCACAAAAAAACCCAACTCCCCTCCCACGATAGTTGGAGTAACGACTCGCGGCGCAGTGATACTGAAATATTTTAGTCCGGGGCGGAATTCAAACTAGAACCCCCGTAGTGGCGGCCACGATCGCTACCACCGCGCCATCGAGGTGTGTGTGTGTGTGTGTGTGTGTATGTGTGTGTGTGTGTGTGTGTGTGTGTGTGTGTGTGTGTGTGTGTGTGTGTGTGTGTGTGTGTGTGTGTGTGTGTGTGTGTGTGTGTGTGTGTGTGTGTGTGTGTGTGTGTGTGTGTGTGTGTGTGTGTGTGTGTGTGTGTGTGTGTGTGTGTGTGTGTGTGTGTGTGTGTGTGTGTTTGTATGTGTTTATATGCAGGGTGCAAGTTCTTGCAAGCGTGTATGACCACATTATGAAAACAAAAAACAAAAGCAGACACAGATGGAGCCAGGCACATAAAGAGAGGAAAGAAAAATTGTTCTCATATGTATGTGTGTGTGTGCGTGCGTTTGTGCGTTTGCATCCGGCCAAGCACAATCAATTTTTTGAAGGGGAAGGCACAAGCGAATGGCCAAAGCTTTTCTATCAGAATATTAGAAAGATTTTTTTTTTTTTTTGTCTGTGCATTGAGCCAAATTGGATGACAAGTGTCTCGATATTGGTAGAGATGAGCTGTACATACATACATACATATATATAAACATACAAGCATGCATACATACATACATATATACATACATGCATACAAGCATACATACATACAAGCATACATACATACATACATTTATACAAACATACGAGCATGCATACATTCATATATACATTCATGCATACAAGCATACATACATACATTCATACATACATATATACAAACTTACAAGCATACATACATATATACATACATGTATACAAGCATACATAGAAACATACAAGTATACATACATAAATCATACAAAGATAAATTACAATAACTTTTTTGATGAAATACAGAAGCTATACATCATCGTTTCAAGAAGAAACAGAACTCATCCTAAGAAACATTATAATCCTCTTGTTATTCTCTGCGTGAGAATTGTTGGAATTGAAATGACGAGAGTAACAGCATTTATAAAGTCGTGTACACTTAAAAATATTTAGTTATTTTTCGTAACTTTCTCTACAAGTTTCGAGAAGAAAACCCTTCCCTGTACTGTACAATTTATTGGGTGCAATAAAAGTAAACCAAAATGAAGAAAAAAGAAAACCAACTAAAAAATTCTTAAAGAAGAAAAAAATTTTTTTTATTGGGAAATAAAGTAGAATTTGATACTGATTTTGGGACCAGTCCGAATACCGAATGCCTACCCTTCGTGGTTGTACCTTTAAATAAAAGTGATAAAGCTGAAAGTTTTTGAAGATGAGTGGCTGGGAGATGACTCTCTTAGACGTCCATCTTGCAAGGTACCCATCGTCAAAAAAAAAAAAAAAAAAAAAAAAAAAAAATATATATATAATATATATATATATATATATATATATATATATATATATATATATATATATATATATATACATATATATATATACATATCAAAGAACAGCCGAACTCGAAATTTCGGGAAGAGTTTCTCGAAGAAGGAAAGAGTTCCTGGACTTCGCGGGCAGATGAAGTTGATGGAGAAGGTCTTTAGAAAGAAAGGAACTGTTGCACGTCTTCAGACACAAATATAGTTGTTGGCGAATGACTCAAAATGCAAATGTGCTTGTTGAAAAAGAGCTTAAAAAAGCGAAAGAGATTTCAAGAAAAAGCTCTTGGAAATAAACTCAAGAGACAAATGAAACTGTTGGAAATGACTTAAGTAAAATAGAGCTGTTCAGGAGTTTAAAGAGATGGGTGGTAATAGCGTTAAACGAAATTATAAAGATTTTGTAGTTTATGATAAAAAAGAGCAATTGAATAAAAAAGAGGATAATGAAGAAAGACAAAGGAGATGAGGAGTAGAAGAATATAGAGGAAGAGTAGTATGGGTAGGGGGAGGAGGAGAAAGGAGGAGGAAGAGAAGGAAGAGGAGGGAGAGGAGTATGATGTGGAGGAGAAAGCGAAAAAGAGAAGGAAGCAACCTCACCATATCCAGCGATATCTTTCAAAAAATGTGTATCAGTATCAATACCAAGAAAAAAAAAAAAAAAAAAAAAAAAAAAGAGAGAAAGAGAGAAACAAGATAGCGAGCTCTCGCGTGCCGGCTCGCTTTCAAAGAGCCTCTCGTGCCGCGAGGAGGAAGAGGAGGAGTAGGAAGAGGAGGAGGAGGAGGAAGAGGAGGAGGAATTTTTATCTTCGTTTTCGCATTTAGAGGCGGAATTTCCTCGAACTTGTTTGTCCTTTTTTTTTTTTCTTCTTCTTCTTTTTCGTCTTCTAACTGCTGCTTTCAGATAGTCAGCAAGCGAGTGGCACGCTTTCTTTACGGGTAAAAAGAATTTTGAAAAAAAAGGCTAAATATTCAAATTGCTGTGGAGGTTCCTCTTCAAGAAGTATCGCAATACTTTTTCTCCCAAAACGATTTTTCTTCTTCATAGGCTTGAGGGGCTGGGGGGGTGGGGGGGTGGTGTTGGGGGAAGGCAAGACCCAGAGGGCTGAGGGTGGGGGGATGAAGGGGTAGGGGAAGGTAAGGTGGACTTGGGAGGAGAAGAGAAGAAGTGGAATAGGCTGGAACAGAGTGCTGGATGGGCATGGAAGTGGAGGAAGAAAAAGTATCTGGAAAGTGGACTGGAAGGAGCTTAATGTGAGCTAGAGGGGGGTTAGAAGGGGACTGGAAGGGTAGGTGGCCTTGGGATGATGTTTGGGAGGAGAAGAGTCAGAAGTAGAATAGGCTGGAACAGAGTGCTGGATGGGCATGGAAGTGGATGAAGAAAAAATGTCTAGAAAGTGGACTGGAAGGAGCTTAATGGGAGTTAGAAGGGGGTCGGAATGGGACTGGAAGGTAGGTGGATTTTGGATGATGTGGGACAGGAGAAGAGTCAGAAGTGGAATAGGCTGGAACAGAGTGCTGGATGGGCATGGAAGTGGGGGAAGGAAAAGTGTCTTGGAAGTGGACTGGAAGGAGCTTAATGGGAGTTAAAAGGGGGTTGGAAGGGGACTGAAAGGTAAATGGGCTTGGGATGATGTGGGAGAGGAAAAGAGTCAGAAGTGCTCGATGGGCATGGAAGTGGGGGAAGAAAAAGTGTTTTGGAAGTGGACTGGAAGGAGCTTAATGGGAGCTAGAACGGGGCTGGAAGGGGATTGGAAGGTAGGTGGAAGTGAGGGATGATGTGGCAGAGGAGAAGAGTCAGAAGTGGAATAGGCTGGAACAGAGTGCTGGATGGGCATGGAAGTGGAGGAAGAAAAAGTGTCTAGGAAGTGGACTGGAAGGAGCTTAATGTGAGCTAGAAGGGGGTTGGAAGGGGACTGGAAGGTAGGTGGAAGCGAGGGATGGAAAAAAAAGTTAGAAGCGAGTCTTGAAGAGGAAGTTTGAAGGAGACTGGAAGGGGCTGGAATGGGGTTGGAAAGAGGGAATGGAAGAAGTAGCAGGAAGAAGAAGCAGGATGAGGGGTTTGGAAGTGGATGCTGGAAGTGGATGCTGGAAGTGGATGCTGGAAGTGGATGCTGGAAGTGGATGCTGGAAGTGGATGCTGGAAGTGGAGTGAAAATCCGTGGGTGGGTTAAGAGATGAAAGACTCCCCACCGACAGTCCTTAACTTTCTGGCAAAGAGGAAGAGGTTCTCTTCATTGGAGGAGGGGAAAGAGGAGGAGGAGGAGAAAGAGGAGGAGGAGGAGAAAGAGGAGGAGGAGAAAGAGGAGGAGGAGGAGAGAGAGGAGGAGGAGGAGGAGAAAGAGGAGGAGGAGGAGGAGGAGGAGGAGGAGAAAGAGGAGGAGGAGGAGGAGAAAGAGGAGGAGGAGAAAGAGGAGGAGGAGGAGGGAATTTTTTTTTTTCAAATCTGAGCAATAGTTCTACGTCTGCCTCTGTGCTTTCTGGGAAAAAGGCCATTATCTCTTGTACTTAAGACTAACGACTATGGAAGGTGTTGCGGGGCTTCCACTTGCGTGTTTGACCCCCTCCCGTCCTCTTTTTTTTTTTTTTTGACCTTTCACGAAGACTCATCTTTCCCTCTACAATCATGCAAGAGGTTATATATATATATATATATATATATATATATATATATATATATATATATATATATATATATATATCTATGTGTGTGTGTTGTGTGTGTGTATTCCTCCAAGTCTCCAAGTGTGTTGTAAATATAACTAATATATTTTTTAATATTTCAATTAATTTCTAAATTCGAACAAATCAAACAAGGTCCACTCGCAGTATCATCATATACATAGCAACAATAAAAAAAATCTTGAATGTTTTAAACCACTTGAAGCACAATAGTATACATGTAGTCGGTCGTAGGGTAAAACATGTATGCATATATGCATGTATTTATGTATGTATGTATGTATGGTATGTACTCGTATGTATGCATCTGTATGTACTGTATGTATATAGGTATATGGATAGTATTTTATTACTCCTGCTCACCAGCGATTCTTTCCTCTTCTCCACGCATCCTCTCCTCTTACCCTCACTCTCATCCACACAAACATACACACACACTCATTATATTTATATATATATATATTATATATAATATATATATATATGTATATACATATATATATACACATACTGTATTTCTGTTTGTGTGTGTATGTGTGTGTGTGTGTGTGTGTGTGTGTGTGTGTGTGTGTGTGTGTGTGTGTGTGTGTGTGTGTGTGTGTGTGTGTGTGTGTGTGTGTGTGTGTGTGTATGTGTGTGTGTTTGTGTGTGTGTGCGTGTGGAGGACTATTGGGGGGATGTAGCTGGGGGGGATCCTGAGGGGGGTTATGTTACACGTCACACAAATCAGGCTTTGACTCGTGAGCGTCCGGCCATCCCTCGCGCAATCATAATCCGAACAACAGGATGGTCGTGTATCATGCAGATCCTCCTCCTCTTCCTCCCCTCCTCCTCCTCCTCCTCCTCTTCCCATCTTCCTCTCCTCCGCCTCCTCCACCTCCTCCTCCTCCTCCTCCTCCTCTTCCTCTCCTCCGCCTCATCCCTCTCCTCCTCCTCCTCCTCCACCTCTTTCAATAACTTTCCTTTTTCCATTTTTTCTCTTCCTCTTCTTTTTCTTTTTTATCTTGTTATTCTCATTTTCTTCTTTTGTTTACTTCTCTTTCTTTTTCTCTTCCTCTTCCTTCTCCTTTTCTTTTAGTTTTGTTGTTCTCCTTTTCTTCTCATCTCTTAATCTTTTGTCCATTTTCTCCTCCTCCTCTTGTTTTGTTTTTGTTTTGTTTTTGTGTTTTCGTTCATTTCTCATTTCCTCTAATTATCCTTCTTTTTCTCATCTTCTCTTCACTCTTCCACCTTCTCTTCATTCTCCTCCTCCTCCACTTCTCTCCTTTCTTCTTCCTCCGCAACCTTTTCCTCCTCTTTTTCCTCCTCTTTTTCCTCCTCCTCTTTTTCCTCCACCTCTTTTTCCTCCTCCTCTTTTTCCTCCTCCTCTTTTTCCTCCTCCTCTTCCTCTTTTTCCTCCTCCTCTTCCTCTTTTTCCTCCTCTTCCTCTTTTTCCTCCTCTTCCTCTTTTTCCTCCTCCTCTTCCTCTTTTTCCTCCTCTTCCTCATCCTCCTCTCTGTGCTCATACTCCAACCCTCCTATAATCTTCCTCTTATTTTCCTTACTTTCCTCCTTTCCCTCCTACTTCTCCTCTTCCACATATTCCATCCTCTCTACACCTGCTCCACCTACCCTAATCCTCCCCCACTAACTCTCCTCCCTTCCTCACTCCTCCTAACACTCCTCCTTCCCTCCCTCCCTCCCTCCCTACCCCCTTACTCTCCCACACCCCCCATTCCCTCCCCTCCCAGCGCCAAACGAGATTAAGAGGTACCTGCTCCCTACTCCAACACGCACTCTTCCTCGTCTTCCTCCTCCTCCTCCTCCTCCTCCTCCTATTTTCTACCTCCTCCTCAACACACAATCTTCCTCTTCCTCCTTTTTCACCATCACCTCCAAAAATTAAATCTCGTCCTTCTCCTCATGCTCTTCCTCCTCCTCTTCCTACTGCTCTTCCTCCAACACTCCCGCACTCTTCCTCCTCCTCATCCACCTCCTCATCCTCCTCGTCCCCCTCCTCCTACTCCTCTTTCTCCAACACTACAGCCCTCTTCCTCTCCCTCATCCAACTCCCCATCCTCCTCCTCCTGTTCTTCCTCCTCCTCCACCTACTCCTCTTCCCCCAACACTCCCGGACTCTTCCTCCTCCTCCTCCTCCACCTCCCCATCCTCCTCCTCCATAAATTCTTCAGCCTTTCTCTTCCCTCTTCCAACTCCACCCACAAATCCGAATTTCCTCCACATGTTTTCACTCCCTTCTCCTCCTCCTCCTCCTCCTCCTCTTCCTCCACGTGGCTCCATGTTCACACACTCACGTGCTCCTTTATCTTGTAAGAATGACCTGTTTCGTTGTACATTTCCACTGATTATATATACATATATATGTATACATATATATATATATATATATATATATATATATATATATATATATATATATATATATTATATATATGCTACAGTAATCACATAAAACACGTGAATAAAGATATTTTGCTGAAAGCACGAGGAAATCAAAGATCGAGTACTGAACGTTTTCGTCTATTTAAGACATTTTCAAATATATATGTATATATAAATATATATATATATACATATTATATATATATGTATATACATATATATATATGCATATATATAAATGTGTGTGTGTGTGTGTGTGTTTGTTTAAATACATACACTGTATCAGTGACATCATATTCATATATGAAAGTCATTTTTCAGCCAAATGATTTCATGCTGTTGACATGCTACAATTACTTATTTTCATATTTATAGACTTTGGTCGTATTCCTGAGATCCTTTTGTATCTGACTAAAACAGACTTCTTCCTTCTCTTCATAGGGTTTCGTGTGTATGTATATAATATATATGTATATATACATACATAAATACACACATACATACACATACATACATACATACATACACACACACACACACACACATACATACATACACACACACACACATACATACATGCACACACACATACACACACATACATACATAAACACATACACACATACACACACACACACACATACACTTACATACATGCACACACACATACACACACATACATACATACACACACACACAATTATATATATATA
>NC_134779.1:58735313-58737813 GCF_046742065.1 Oratosquilla oratoria
TATATATATATATTTTTTTTTTTTTTTTTTTTTTTTTTTTTTTTTTTTGATCGAAGATTAGGTCGTTTCCCCGCCCGGTCAGGGTACGCAAAGGATCCCGGAAATCGAACTCACGACCACCTGATCACAGGGTCGATAGAGTATCCACTGAGCTACCGCACGTCACTAAACAATAAAACCTATAAACATCATGATCCTGTGTGGGAGGGGAGGAGGGGGAGGGGGAAACTGGTGTGGGGGGAGGGGGGCACCACTGAAAGAGTGATATAAATTCAGGTTACTATCACTAAAATAAATAAATAAATAAATGAATAAATATACCAAAGGTTTTTTTCTCCTTACAAGGGAGGTAGCAAAAAACTCCCATCCATTCCATCCCTTACATACTCCACTCCCCTCTACCCTCTTCCCTCCTTGATGACGGGTCATCCCTATATCTTGTGCCCTGCCCTGGGTCAGAAGCAGTGCAGCAAGACACAGCATATCCACAGCAAAACCACTTGCTGTGGATAAATAAATAATAAATGAGAACCTTTAGCCCTTAGCGTTATAGCGTCACACTAAAATTTCTCGATCAATATTCTTGCCTATCACAGGCAACACACACACTAATACATATCCAACATCCACTCGACTGAATAAACATCACGTGTTGTTACACAGAATAAAATCAATAAAGTGAGTCTATGGGCTATAGATGGGGTTTTTAACCCGTGTATTTCTAGAAAAAGAATAGAGAACATATGTCTAAGTCAGGAGATTCTAGTTTTCGAATTTATATTTTCATTGTCTATTTGCAGCCATGAGTTATGGCTATGTTGTGTGAACACATTTCCTTTCCCATCTGCACAGCCAAACCAAGTGAAATTGGCTAAATTAAAATACACAAGTAGAATATAATAAACATAGCGGAAGACAATACTGATTGATTAATTTATGTTTAATTATTATTCAAGGATTGAATTCCATAACGCTAGCCTGGATTTAATAATTCTTTGAAGGTGACCATGCAGTCAGTTTCTATTTAATAAGCACGAGGACTGTCCTCCTCCTCCTCCTCCTCCTCTTCCTCTCCTCCTCCTCCTCCTCTTCCTCCTCCTCTCCTCCTCTTCCTCCTCCCTATCTCCTCCCCTAACTCATCACCCATTCCCTCCCTCTCCCCCTTCCTCACTCCTCCCTATCCTTCCCCCTCCAATGACTTCTCCCCCATCCCTCCTTTCCTCCCTCCCTCCTTTCTCCCCTCCCTGCCTCCCCTTCCTTTCCCTTCCCTTTCCTTCCCTTCTTCCATTTTTTCTTTCCTTTTTTTAATTTTACTTTTTTTTTCCAATTCTTTTTCCCCATTTTTTCCTTCCTTTTTTTTATTTTACTCTTTTTTCAATGCCTTTCCTCCATTTTTTCCTTTTTTTTTATTTCCCCTTTTTTTTCTTTTTTTTTTTTTTTTACCATTTTTTCAATTCCCTTCTTCCTTTTTTTTCCATTTTTAATTCACCTTTTTTTCATCTCCCTTCCTGCACTTCGGTGGGTTTTTTTTTTCTTTCTTTTTTTTACCCATTGCGACGCTTCCCACATAGGCTGGAATGATGCACGGGAACCGTTTTCTCTGCCGCGTCGCGCCGCTGTCACGGACGTGACAAATGGCGCGTGACATTGCATCCGCATCAACACCTGCGCACTTTCGAGACCAATCAATGACGTGACAGACCATAGCCGAATGCATCCTTCTCCTCCTGTTCTCTAAGTTATTACAGCAAGGATTCCAGGCAGATACCGTATCTATCCCCAACTTAAGACTGGAGGACGCGATCTTTGTCCTTCAATATCTCAATAGAAACCGCTTCAACAATTAATTAATTAATTAATTAGATAAATAAATAAATAAATAGATAAATAAATAAATAGATAAATAAATACTCGTAAATAAGAAATAAATAAATAAATGAAAAATAAAAAATCGATTGCTCGAACTATAAAAAAAAAAAAAATACCTCGTTGTGATATTCTTAAAAACCAATAAAAAATAAAATAAAACTAAATCATTCACATATTCATTCCTATGGCTAATACCAGTTCATTTCACTTAGCTGATAGAACCTTTTTCAACTAAAAGAATAACCTGTTAATCCTTATAATGAGATATTTTTTAATATGAATATTGCATGTGTATATGTGTATGTTCTCTTACACAACAACACAATAATTCCTTTGTTTAATTTCACACAATACCATAAAGGCATTGGGTCAATCTTCACAAAGGCAGTTATATGCTTTTTTCATATTCCTTCAAGCACGCACGCACACACACACGCGCGCGCGCACAAACGCACACATTCGGTGGCGCGGTTGGTAGAGTCCAATACTGTCACTACTGCGGTCCGGGTGCGAATCCTGCCCAGGGCTGAAATAATTTCAGTATCGCTGCGTTTCGAGTCGTTACTCCAACTCTCGTGGGCGGGGAGTTGGGTGTGTGTGTGCGTGTAAGGTCACATCACTCATAGGTCGG
>NC_134779.1:58750313-58767813 GCF_046742065.1 Oratosquilla oratoria
GTGAGGGAGTGTGAGTGTGAGTGAGAGTGAGAGTGTGAGTGTGAGTGAGAGAGAGTGAGTAAGAATAAATGAGAGAGTAAGAGTCAGGGAGAGTGACGGAGAGTAATAGGGAGAACGAGGGAGAGCGAGTGGGAGTGAGGGGGAGCGACGAGCGTAGGAGGGATGGAGAGAGAGAAAAAGAGAGAGGGAGAGCGAGAAATAGTGAGGGATAGCGAGGGAGAGCACGAGAGGGAGGGAGAGGGAGGGAGAGAGAGGGAGAGAGGGAGAGGGGGAGAGCGTAAGAGAGCGCGAGTGAAAACGAAGTGAGAGGAGAGCGAGGAAATGAGAGAAAGAGAGAAGGAGAGAGAGAGATCAGAGTCTTCCTTTAGCTGAATAAACTTGTTTGGAGAAAGCCAAAATAATGTTGATGTCACTTTTACAATAATAATGAAAAAATAATAGAAATATTTTTCTAAACATTTTATTTAATTCCTTTCTTTCTCGGGTAAATAGGGAGACTTGTTAAGAATAGACATTCATATATACACATACATGCAAACACATACACACATTATATATATATAAATATATATATACACACACACACACACACACACACACACACACACACACACACACACACACACACACACACACACACACACACTTGCGTTCATGTTTACAAACACTTCCCAGTCCCCTTCTGACTTTACAAGTTTATCATTCATAATGTTTCTTTTATATCCATGTTGTAGGAGAGAAATTGATAGTCTTGACTCTACGTACATTACACACTGAAACACGACTCTACTCACTGTATTACCGAGAAAAGGACATTTTATCTTCTCAGACTTGATTTATCATAACACAAAGTACAAAGAAAAGGTTGGCCCTGAACTGTTTGATGATGGTGTGTACTGTATGTGATTTAGAGCGAACGTTTGACTGAGTAACTCTGTAGTATATGTATATGTGAATGTGTGCGTAAGTGTAAATAGATTATACGTAGCCGTATGTATATGTAGAATATAGATGTATTCATCTATTAATATGTATACGAGTATGCATTTATATACATATATATGTATATACATATATATTATATATATATACATATATATATATATATTTATATATACATATATATGTATATACATATATAATGTATATACATATATATATATATACATACATATACATATATACATACATACATATACATACACATACATATACATACATATATATACATACACATACATATATATACATATATATATACATACACATACATATATATATACACATACATACATATATATATACACATACATATATATATACACATACATATATATACATACATATATATACATACATATATATATACATACATATATATACACATATATATATATATATATATATATATACACATACATATATATATATATACATATAATATACATATATATATATATATAAAAAATATATATATATATATATATATATATATACATACATATATATACATATGCATACATACATATATACATACTTATACACATACATACATACATAAATATATGCATACATACATATATATATACTTATATACATACATACATAAATATATACATATACACACATATATACATATATATACATGCATGTATATACATACATGCATATATACATATATATACATACATACATTATATATATATATATATATATATATATATAGATAGATATCAAAAGCAGAAAAACTACTGATGACCCTGAGGATGTCTGTATAGACGAAAGCGCGCGGTCATCAATATATTTATTATTTTCCTTTGTGTTTTTTCTACATATTTAGAATCACGAGTTCGTGTGATTTCTCATACATATATATATATATATATATATATGTGTGTGTGTGTGTGTGTGTGTGTGTGTGTGTGTGTGTGTGTGTGTGTGTGTGTGTGTGTGTGTGTGTGTGTGTGTGTGTGTGTGTGTGTGTGTGTGTGTGTGTGTGTGTGTGTGTGTGTGTGTGTGTGTGTGTGTGTGTGTGTGTGTGTGTGTGTGTGTAATAATAATATGCATCCACTACCACTACGATAAAAGTAACAACAGCAGGAACAACAAGACCAACACAACCTGATCAATCCTACAGCTCCGTAACACTTGCAGCTCGCCTGCTTGCTTGCTTACACTCTCTTCCCCCTCTCCCTCCTTCCCTCACTCACCTTCCCCTTCCCCCTATTCCTCCTCTGTTAATCGTTATTTTTCATATATTTTCCTTTCTCCCTTCCACTTATTTCTCATATCTCCTCCTACTCCCTTTACCTTCTCTCTACCTTGCTCTCCTTTCAACCCAACCCTCTCTCTCTTCTCTCTTCCTATCCTCTTTCCCTCCCAATTCCTCTCTTCCCCCTCTTTCTCCCACCTCTCCTCTCCTCTCCTTCTTCCACTTCCATCCCCCACCTCCTCCCTCTTCTTTCTTCCCATCCTCTATCCTCCCCCTCTCCTCCTCCTCCCCCATTACCCCCCACACACACACATCTCCCCTTCCCCTCCTCATCTTCCCCATCCCGGCAAGATGATTCACGAGCCTGTCAGACAGCGGCCCAACGACAAGACAACAACGAAGACAGTCCAAGATCGCTGGCAGCGCCTCGGGCAGGCTGCAGGCGCGTCCCCGGGGTGCCGTGAGTCTCTCTTAAGTCAAGGAAAGCGAGCTACGGTCCTCAAGGTAAGAGGGGGGAGGGGAGGGGAAAGGTAGGAGGCTGCCTGCGCCCGTCTCCTACGGCGCCGCATGAGCAATGACACTGGATGGCTCTCTCGGTGGCAGAAGCTCAAAGCCACCGAGACACAGAGACACCGAGACATTGAGACTGAGACACAGAAACAATGAAACATTGAGACACTGAGACACTGTTGAGACACTGTTGAGACACTGAGACACTGTTGAGACACTGAGACACTGTTGAGACACTGAAACACTGTTGAGACACTGTTGTGACACTGAGACACTGTTGTGGCACTGAGACACTGTTCAGACATTGAGAGACTGTTGAGACACTGATACACAGAAACAATGAAACATTGAGACACTGTTGAGACAATAAGACAATAATGAGACACTGCGACACTGCAGAGACACCGAGACATTGACATACGGAGACACTAAGATATTGAGACTGAGACACAGAAACAATGAAACATTGAGACACTGAGACACTGTTGAGACACTGAGACACAGAAGCAATGAAACATTGAGACACTGAGACACTACTGAGACACTGATACACTGAGATACAGAAACAATGAAACATTGAGACACTGAGACACTGTTGAGACACTGAGACACAGAAGCAATGAAACATTGAGACACTGAGACACTGTTGAGACACTGATACACTGACACAGAAACAATGAAACATTGAGACACTGAGACACTGTTGAGACAATGAGACAATGTTGAGACACTGAGACACTGTTGAGATACTGAGACACAGAAACAATGAAACATTGAGATACTGAGACAATGTTGAGATACTGAGACAATGTTGAGACACTGAGACACTGTTGAGACACCGCTGAGACAGACAGACACAGCACAGAACCCCGAGACAATGAGACTCCGGGACATTGAGACACCGAAACACCCAATCCTCTTCCTCCTCCTCCCCTCCTCCCTCTCGTTATTCTCTTCCTCCTCTTCCTCTCACCCCTACCCTCCTTTGCTAACCTCTCAACTTTTCATTCTTTCTCTATTTCCTGACTTCCTTCTCCTTTCCATTTCCTTCGCCAGTGCCGGAAGCCTTACGGCGTAGACATTGACCAATTCCACTCCAAACCCTTTCCTTCAAACTTCTTTCGATTTTTTCCTTTTTTTTTTTTTTAATGGTCTCTCCTTCTTCATTCTCTCATCCTCCCTTTTGTTTTGTTTTTTTGCCCTCCTATCCTAAAAAAAAAAAAAAAAACTCTCCTCTAAGTCACTTTTCCATCTCCTTCATTTATCTTTCTTTCTCTCCCTTTCTGCCTGTTCCTTCACCTTCCCGTCTACAGCTCTCCAACAGTCCCCCAACACATATATACATACATACACCTTAACTTTCTTGTCCTCCTTTCTTCTTCTCCTTTATCTTCGTCTCTCTTACCCTGAAACTCCTTTCTTCCCTTCCCAAATTTTCTGATTTCTCTTCCTTTACCCCTCTTCCTACTTCTCCTCCATCTCTTCCTTCTCTTTTTTCACCTTGTCATTTATTATATGTTTTTCTATTCACCTCCTTCCTCTTTTTGCATATTTTCTTTCTTATTTTGTCTTTCTTTCTCTCGTTTTTCAAACCTCCCCGTGTTCCTCCTAACCCTCTGCAGTCTCTCTCTTTTCTCTCTCTCTCTCTCTCTCTCTCTCTCTCTCTCTCTCTCTCTCTCTCTCTCTCTTTTACAAAAGGGGAATTTAATTTAATTTCTGGCTGCCACTAGTTTAATTCATCACCCTAAACATCTTTTGATCACGGTGTTAATGACGTCACACGCACGCGCGCGCGCGCACACACACACACACACACACACACACACACACACACACACACACACACACACACACACACACACACCGACTGAGCTCTCTTCCAGGAGGGAAATAGCTGTCGATCACGAGTCCAACACGTGATCCAAAAGACCAAGTGAATACACACAAAGTCATTTTTCTCTCTCACTAGTCTCCATTCCTGGCCCCCCTTAACAAGGAAAATAAGTGAGCAAATAAATAAATGAAATTATAAACAAACTAGACCAAAAAGAATTATCGGACCCCAAAAAATTACCAGAGCCCAAATTTTTTTTTTTTTTTAAGACTTCTTTTTACAATTTCACTCACACTTCATTTCGTTATTCTAATTTCTACCTTTATACCTCCCACTGTCCACCCCTTTCTTACCACTTTCATCCCTCCTCCTCCCCTCCTCTGTTCCTCATCCCCTCTCCTTCCTTCCTCCTCCCCTCTCCCTCGTCCCCCTTTCCCTCTCCTACCTCCTTTCCCCTCTCCCCATTTCCCTCTCCCTCCTTTCCTTTTCCTGTCCCTCCGTCTCCCTCCTACCCTCCTCTGTTCCTCATCCCCTCTCCTTGCTTCCCCTCCCACTCTCCCTCCTCCCCCTTTTCACTCTCCTACTTCCTTTCCCCTCTTCCCATTCCCCTCTCCCTCCTTTCCTCTTCCTGTCCCTCCGTCCCTCTTCCCCTCTCCCTCCTTCCACCTTCCCCTCTCCCTCCTTTCCCATCTCCCCTCTCCTTCGTCCCCCTTTCCCTCTCCTACCTCCTTTCCCCTTTCCCTCCTTTCCTCTTCCTGTCCCTCCGTCCCCCTTCCCCTCTCCCTCCTTCTCTCTTCCCCTCTCCCGCCTTCCCTCTTCCCCTTATCCTCCTTTCCCATCTCCCCTCTCCCACAGTTCCCACCTCCCCTCTCTCGCCTTCCCTCTTCCCCTCACCCCCCACCCTCCAGCCATCTTAATTTCTGTTGTTGGAAGAAGTAACGAAGGAGTAGCTGAGGAATGAGAGAGAAGAGAAAGAAGAAAGTAGACATGAGAAGGAAAGGGAAGAGGAGGGGAAAGAAGGCTAAGAAGAGGATGAAGAAGGGAAGAGTGGGAAGAAGAGGAGGACAAGGAAGAAGAAGAAATGGAGAACGATTATTAGTAAAATGATAAATAAGACGACAGATAAAAGAAAGCGAAAAAAAGCTGAAGACTTGCAATGTTTGGCAGGCAAGATAATTTTACATTTATTATTTTTTCTTACATCATAATGAAATGTACTGCAAAGGCTCTAATACTCAACAAGTGGATACTACGTTGTTTACATTGTAAAAAAAAATCTATATAACCTAAACAAGTGCTGTGCGATAAATAATTGTAAATCTCGACAAATGAGAAAATCCTTTACAATATATCACTTCACAACAAAAAAAGTCCCCATGGCAGGTATATAAATACGTTTTAAAGATTTCTGTTCTTTGAGAGCCATGATAGACGCGCCTTCCGTGGTTACTTATTTCCCCCGAAGAGCAAAACATGTCGCGAGAGACTAAACGGAGGCGCCTCGGGAGCGTCTCAAAGAGCGGCCAATGACTCATTCACACCCAGAAGCCAAAGAAGGGAACAAAGGCAGAAGCTTCGGACAGATGGTCGGTGTTTCCTTTTTGACTACTCTTCTTCCTCTTCCTCTTCCTCTTTCTTCTCTATTCTCTCTTAGACTGCTACTTCACTTCCTCTTCGTCCTTATCTTCTTTTTCCTCTTCTTTCCTCTCTTCTTTCTTCTCTTCTTCCTCTTCCTCTTTCTCCTCTATTCTCTCTTAGACTGCTCTTTCACTTCCTCTTCGTTCTTATCTCCTTATTCCTCCTCTTCTTTCTTCTCTTCTTCCTCTTCCTCTTTCTCCTCTATTCTCTCTTAGACTGCTACTTCACTTCCTCTTCGTCCTTATCCTACTTCACTTCCTCTTCGTCCTTATCTTCTTTTTCCTCCTCTTCTTTCCTCTCTTCTTTCTCCTCTTCTTCCTCTTCCTCTTTCTCCTCTATTCTCTATTGGACTGCTACTTCACTTCCTCTTCGTCCTTATCCTCTTTTTCCTCCTCCCCTTCTTTTCTCTATTCTTTCTCCTTTTCTTCTTCTTCCTCTTTCTCTTCTTTCCTCTTCTACCTTCCTCTTCCTCTCCCTCTTGCTCTATCTCAACCTCTTCCTCTTCCCTCTTCCTCTTCCTCCTCCCCGTCCCCCTCCTCCTCCCACTCATATTACGAATATTAGTAATTCTGCCCATATTCCTATTACTACCCCTACTCTTTCTATACTCTGTTCTTTCTAATCTTTCTCCTCTTCCTTCTCATTATTCTTTTCTTTTCCTCACATTCCTTTCTTCTCTGCATTTTATTTTGTTTTTTACCTTCTTCCACATTTCCTCCTCCTCACCACCTCACCCTTCTCCTCCTCCTACTCCTTTTCCTTTTTTTTTTGGGGGGGGGGAATAATTCCTTTCCTCAACAACAACGAGGATACCGACGACAACACAACAAAGACGACGACAAAAGTGACAAAACCAAACAAGATGGACGACTGTGTCGACGACTCTGGTGTGTACGACAACAACGACAGCGAAGACTGATGAAGCTGACGACAGTCCAACAAGTGTTAGGAGAAAGATGCAGTGGCTGCAACAAAATCTTATGTCACATCAAAGTCAGGTACTTGAAATGTTTGTGTGTGACTGTGTGTGTGTGTGTGTGTGTGTGTGTGTGTGTGTGTGTGTGTGTGTGTGTGTGTGTGTGTGTGTGTGTGTGTGTGTGTGTGTGTGTGTGTGTGTGTGTGTGTGTGTGTGTGTGTGTGTGCGTTTGTGTGAGAGAGAGAGACAGAGAGAAAGATAAAGAGAGAGAAAGAGAAAGAAAGAGCGAGAGAGAGGGAGAAATTCTACATGGACTTGGATCAAGTGCTGGGCTCTCAAACGATGGCTATCTCCGTCCCTAAAGAGAGCACAGGGCTCGAATGGCCCACTTCATATAACATTATAAGCAGTACATGCCGGGGCGTGTGCCAAAGCATTTAGGACAAGGCTAAATGAATGGAGAGACTTTTCGATTTGCAATTACCAAATAAGGACAATGGATTACAAAGGAAGAGTATGGCGACAGGAGAAAAAAAGTAGATAAATGAATCAAATAAATAGATGACATTAAACAGAAAAAAAAATTATAATAAATAATAAATAATGAATAAAATAATTAATAAATAATAAATAACAAATAATAAATCATAAATAATAAATAATAATAAATAATAAAAAAAAGATAAATAAACAGATAATAAACAAATAGACAAAAAAAAAAAAAGATAACTGGCAGGCATTATATCAAATAAGTCAAGATATCATAGTGGGATGGAATTGAAAAACTTCTCTTGGCGTAAGAGCACCAACACGTGAATGAAATATAGATAAATGTGCTTGTTCACTTCGCATGACGTGCTGGAGGATGAGGTTCGTCGTCCATGCACATTCAGCGGGAGGGCCGCACTCGTAAATCTTCTTTCAAGGGGTGACTTTCTTATTTAACTTGTTTTATTTCATTTATCAATTAATTCATTTGCTTTATTTATCTATTCTTTTTGATTATTTATTCAATTTTAACAAGGGTATTACAATGTAACCAAGTTAAAAAAAATGTACACAACCACACTCACAGTTTTAGGGGGCAATAAATGAATAAATAAATGGAAATATAAATAAATAAATAGATAAATAATAAATAGATAAATGAAAATATAAAAAATAGATAAGAGTGTGTGTGTGTGTGTGTGTGTGTGTGTGTGTGTGTGTGTGTGTGTGTGTGTGTGTGTGTAAGCTTGTTTATGCGTATGTATATGTGTGTCTGCGTGTATTTACCTAGTTGTATTTTACGGGAAGGGGAGCTATGCTCGTGATGTCACGTCTTCATATCTCATTTTATCTAAACTATTATGTATGTGCCTGTATATGTTTGCGTGTTACATCTACTCACCTTCTCAAAAAATATATATGATTCTCAAAAGACATATAATAGATGACAATATCGTACATGAAAACGATACCACTAAACACGCAAGTTCTTCAAGACCCTCCATACAAACAATACAATTTTTTTTCCAAAATCTCTTCTTTCTTCTTGAAAACGCTCCCGAATGGAAACGGGCCAACTCGTTGAGACTCGAAGGAGATTTATTCCTCTATTTCATTCATCGTTTGAAGTTGACGAGGAATGGATCGACGGCCTGACGGGGGCGCGCGGGCTTCGAATGCAAATGCCTCGACCTGGGGACGGGCTTATGGGCGTGCGGACGGGGTGGGGTGGGGGGTAAGGGAGGGGGGGGGACAGACACTGACAGACAGGCGGGCGTACGGCCAAGTGGAGATATACTGCAGATGTTTGGGCGGTGTCTGTATATGTCTGCACGAGTATATGTATATACATACATATATATATATATATATATATATATATATACACATATATATATACATATATATACACACTGAATTGAACACCACAGCAATTTCACAGTTATTATTTTTATTCTTGATATTTTCAAGTTTCCTCATATTGGGAGTATGAGCGGAAACGAACTTTCCAAAGTTCTCCATTTTAATATTTGACGTTTCGACTACATAGAGTTATATATATATATATATATATATATATATTATGATTTACTAGGGGTGATCTGAAACTTTGAATACAGTTTTGTTTGAGATACTGTTAAGGTGTCGTAGGATACCCTGACCTAACCTAACCTAGATAACCTATGGATATCGTAACAATCCTAGAACGTAATTAAGCAAACTAATAAAGAGAAACTGATAAATGTAATGAATGAATGAACGAATAATTAAATAAAAATATAGAGAAATGAATGAAGTAAACATAAATGAATAAATTGATTGATAAATAAACAAAAATAATTGAACATTGAATATGGAAGCGAAGAGGCCAACAGTGATGATAATGTCCGAAAAATATAGAATAAACGAAATAAATAGATAAATATATATCTAAATAAATACATCTAATAAATCTCTAGCACACACGACAATAACTCCACTTAATAAACAAAATCCTGTTGGCAAGACAACTAATTATCAATTGCAATAAATTCTAGTCTGTAAACAAGAGGTCAAAAGGTATTTTATTTCCTGATTCAGACATAAACAAAGTGTATACAAAACCCTGCGGACGAAAAACTATTTGTCACACATTAATTAGTTTAGTCAACATTATGACTCTACGGGCAGTATAGTCGAAATATAACCCATTCTAGAAAATTGATAAAAAATATTATCACCCATTCTAGTCGTTCTTGAAGAATGGTTTCCAAACTGTCTTATACTAGTCGTTCTTGAAGAATGGTTTTCAGACTATCTTATACTAGTCGCTCTTGAAGAATGGTTTCCATATTATCTTATATGACACCCATTCTAGTCGTTCTTGAAGAATGGTTTTCAAACTATCTTATGCTAATCGTTCTTGAACAATGGTCTCCAAACTATCTTATACTAGTCGCTCTTGAAGAATGGTTTCCATATTATCTTACATCACGTCCATTTTTAGCTTCCAGCAAACCCACACACATTTATATGACATTATATAAAACTATACATTACTATATATTATATAGAAAATGGGTTGGGGTATCTGGACGTACATAAAGGTAGATTCTTGCTTCTGAATTTATTTCATTATTTCTATTAAACAATGACTTTTGATCAGTTGAATTCACCTCCCCCTAGTTTGGAAACCAACGACCTAGAGACCCAGTTTGATTCTAGAAAGACATTCTATCACTAAAAAGTAAGAATTGTCTACAGAAAATAAAAAATAACTGAAGAAATTACATTATATATTATACAGGGCCGATTCGACCTTTTCTATACTTAAGCACAATCAATTCAAATACATTACTGAAATATGATCAACTCCTTATTCGTGTCCAAATCTATTAGTACCTTTCTTCGCTCAAGCAAGGACAAAATAAATAATTGGATAATTAGAAAAATAAATTGAATAAGTACACATATAGAAGTAGATAAATATAGATAAATAAAAACAGGTGTACATATATAAAAACATGTAAAAATAGAAAAAGGAATAGAGAAGATAAATTAGTAAATAAAAAATAATCAAATAAAGATAATAAATAGGACATTCCCCAATTGAACTAAATCTAAACATATAGAAGCCAGACTAAATCAAAACCCATACATAAACACATACCTACAACCCAAACCTTTTTCCCTAACCACCCACATCAAACCCATGACCCCCGTTCCCCCGCCCACAGCCCCCTACCCCCGCCCACAGCCCCCCTACCCCCGCCCACGACACTCCACCGCCGCCCATACCACCCCAACATCACCCACCAGCCCCCTAACCCCACTGCCGCCCACGATGACCCTAACCCTACCCCCGCCCACGACGACCCTATCCCCCACGTCCACGACCTCCCTAACCCCACCCCCGCCCACGACGACCCTATACCTACCCCCGCCCACGACGACCCTAACCCCACCCCCGCCCACGACCCCCCTAACCCTACACCGCCCACGACCCCCTAACCCTACCCCCGCCCACGACCCCCTTAACCCCATTCCCGCCCACGACGACCCTAACCCTACCCCCGCCAACGCCCCCCTACCCCTACCTCCGCCCACGACGACCCTAACCCTACCCCTGCCAACGCCCCCCTACCCCTACCTCCGCCCACGACCCCCCTAACCCCACCCTCGCCCACGACCCCCCTAACCCCACCCCCGCCCACGACGACCCTACCCCCTCCCACGACCCCCCGCCCCTGCCCCCCACCAAGCCGCGCGCATTGCCACTACTTTGTCATTGAATGTAGCGGTAATACTAATTAGATCCCGTCTGATATACGACCAGGAAGGGGAATGATGTATAGCGAGAGCGCAGTCCGAGGGGTAATGACGAACCGTCCCCGGCGCTGCCGTAATGACAGAGGCGCGGCGGCGAGGTTGGCGACACCGCCGTGGTCAGGTGGCTAAACTGAATGTTCGGATACGGAAGGGACCTTCGGATACGGAAGGGATGTTCGGATAAATGAGGGTCATTCGGGTAAGTGAGGGATGTTCGGATAAGTATGGTGACATTCGGATACGTGACTGTCGTTCGGATATGCGAGGGACATTCGGACCGAGGGACGTTCGGATACGCGAGGGATGTTGGGATACGGGATAGACGTTCGCTTACGCGAGAGATGTTCGGTCAGTATGCTAAATCGATCAGTCCGCTAAATCGATCACTCCGCTGAGTAAATATGTCCACTAAATCGATCAGTCCGCTAAACCGATCAGTCCACTAAATTGATCAGTCCACTGAGTCAACCACTCCGCTGAGTCAGTCCGCTGAGTCAACCACTCCGCTGAGTCAGCGCTGAGTCAACCACTCCGCTAAATCGACGACTCTGCTAAATTAACAAGTCTGCTAAATCGATCAATCCGGTAAATCTATCAGTCCGCTAAATCGATAAGTCCGTAAAATAGAAGTTGCAGGTACGCAGGGGAGAAATAAATCAATCCAAACAACAACAAAGATCAGTGTGTGAGACCAGCGATCATGTTTGAGAAATCAAACCAATAACTTAAATATGCGGTAACAAAACTGCCAAGATAAAATCAGATCGTGAGAGAACAGTTTAATAGAAGCAATGTTAGAAGACTATCACCACCACACAACCAGCAACGTTATCACAGAAATTAAATGATCAATTCAGTCATTTTTTAAGATCGAAGTGTGTGCCGAGTTATCGAAGTGTGCCGAGTTATCGAGGTGTGCCGAGTTATCGAGGTGTGCCGAGTTATCGAGGTGTGCCGAGTTATCGAGGTGTGCCGAGTTATCGAGGTGTGCCGAGTTATCGAGGTGTGCCGAGTTATAGAGGTGTGCCGAGTTATAGAGGTGTGCCGAGTTATAGAGGTGTGCCGAGTTATAGAGGTGTGCCGAGTTATAGAGGTGTGCCGAGTTATAGAGGTGTGCCGAGTTATAGAGGTGTGCCGAGTTATAGAGGTGCCGAGTTATAGAGGTGTGCCGAGTTATCGAGGTGTGCCGAGTTATCGAGGTGTGCCGAGTTATCGAGGTATGCCGAGTTTTAGAGGTGAAATGAAATTATAGTTGTTATCGACATACTGGATGCTATAAGCTACCAATGACACCCTTCCTAGCATATCATTAAATGAAACATGATATTCATTTCACATCAAGAGATCCAATATAAGGTGTTGTATATCTAGGAGTAGGGAGTAGGGGGTGAGGGTTAAGGGCGGAGATACGGGGTAAAAGGAGGGGGATAGATTTAGGGTGTGGAGGTGGGGAGTTGGAGTATGGGGTTGGAGGTGGTTGTATGTGGGTGGGGATAAGGGGATTTGGTTAGGGGTGGAGGTAGAGAGGTAAGGATAGCGTTGGGGGTTGGAAGTGGAGTTAGGTGGGTTGGGGTAGGATGTTGGGTTAGAGGGTGGAGCTAGGGAGGTGCGAGTAGTGTTGGAGGTAGGTGACGGAGGAAGTGGGGGTGGGGGGTGAGAGTAGAAGGGTTGGGTTAGGGGGTTGGGGTAAGGGGTGGGAGTAGAAGGGTTGGGTTAGGGGGTTGGGGTAAGGGGTGGGGAATGGAATACGGAGGTAGGGCGTGTGGATAGGGGGTTGGGGAAGGGGGAAGGGGTGGTTGTAGGTGTAGAAGTAGAGGATGTGGGCAGGGATGTAGTAAGGTCACGTCTTCAAGAATTCGTTTTCTATAGAATACGTGTACCATAATCAATTTCTGTATTAATAATTGTCACCCCGCTGGAACTTGTATTATGGAAGTACAACATTATTAATACTTATATGTTCCAAATATCTATATGTAAATGTCTATGAATGTTAGTAGTAATATTCTGTATGGTTAGAATTGTAATACGTAAGCAAAAATATTCCCAGTGCTCCTAAATATGTATTATGTCCTTCTTGCATGAAGAATTATGTTCCACAGCCAAGACATTAGCTGAAATCGCCTATACTTGCATTTTAATTTCAATAAACAAGTCCCGAGAGAATTGGAGTTTTCTTAATAATATCCATTCTCTCACTTCAAACATGACTCAACCAAAACTAGGCCTTAATGGTGTCATCATTTTACTACGTTAGAATAAACAAATAAATCTATTTATAAACCAAAAGCTTTTTCCACTTTATAAGGGAGGTAGCCAAACAAATAAATAGATAAATATATGAATATATACATAGATCAGATAAATATTTATCAACTGGCTACGGCTGAAAGAGTCACCTTTATCTTTTTGTGCGCGGATATACGGTGCAAAAGGTAGTTACTGCTAGATCAGGGAGGCTGAATTGGGGCCTTCGTGCCTACGGGATGAGATCAAAGCCTACAGTGCCACAGTCGTGGCACACAAACATACATACATACATACACACACACACACAAACACACTGTGTGTGTGTGTGTGTGTGTGTGTGTGTGTGTGTGTGTGTGTGTGTGTGTGTGTGTGTGTGTGTGTGTGTGTGTGTGTGTGTGTGTGCGCGCGCGTACTCCCATTCATTCATTCATTCATGCAAATCCAAATGAACCCATCTTCAGTGCACATGTGTACACACGTATGTAGTCATCCCTATGCAAATAGTACACTTGTGATTTTCCCGTACATAAATCTCAATAAATACAATATCGTAGAAACATGTACTTTTAGTAATGAAATTATTCGCCTGTTGGATAATCCAGAGTGTAAAGTTGAAGTATTAATTGGAGGAGGAGGAGGAGGAGGAAATTGAAAAAAAAGGTAAGAATAAAAGTAGGAAGAGGAAGTGTAAGAGAAAGAGATTGAGGAGGAGGAGGAGGAGGAGAAGGAGGAGGAAGAGGAAACAGAGGACAGATCGGGGCGAATGTAGAAGAGGAAGAGAGGAAGAAAAAGGAAGGAAGAAAGGAAGTTGAGGAAGAAAGAGGCGAAGGTAAAGTAGAAGGAAACAGAGGCAAGTATATATGAGTGGCATAGCGAGGGGAAGGCCATAGGGTGGTGGTGAGTGGGTGGGGAGAGGAGGGAGGAGGTAGGGGAAGGAGGGAGGAGGAAGGGGAGAGGAGGGAGGGAGAGGAGGGAAGGGGAGGAGGGGGGAGGAGGGAGGGGGAGGAGGGGGAGGAGGGGGAGGAGGGAGGGGGAGGAGGAGGGGGGAGGAGGGAGGAGGGAGGGGTAGGTAGGAGGAGGAGGAGGAGGAGGGAAGGGGAGAGGGAGGGGAGAGGGAGGGGAGAGGAGGGGGGAGGAGAGAGGCGAGGGCGCATGGGTCGTGATGGAGTCTGAGTTCGGAGTAACTGAGTTCGAGAAGAAAGGATGATGGATGGAGGTTGTCCTCCAAAGCGGGCCACTCCTCGAGTGATGGCAGGTGTCAGGATATCACCCCCTCCCCCTACTCACTCCCCCCCCTGATCCCCCTCTCCCCCCTTCCCCAACACCCCCCCACCCACCCACTGACCACCATCAGCACCATCACCCAGGCATCGAAGTAACGATAATCAGGCATATGCATGAATAAAGACAGACAAACGCATGTACACACGCAAGCAGACGTACACACATGCAAGCAGACGTACACAGGCAAGCAGACGTACACACGCAAGCACACGTACACACGCAAGCAGATGTACAGACGTGAGCACACGTACACACAAAAACACACGTACACACGCACGCAAGCACACGTACACACGCAAGCAGACGTACAGACGTAAGCACACGTACACACGCAAGCACACGTACACACGCAAGCACACGTACACACACACACACACACACGCACGCACACACACACACACACACACACACACACACACACACACACACACACACACACACACACACACACACACACACACACACACACACACACACACACACACACACACACACACACACACACACACACAAACACACACACACACACACACACACACACACACACACACACACACACACACACACACACACACACACACACACACACACACACAACCAAACACACACACAAGAAATAAAAAAAAAACAAGCAAAGGTGATGATTAGAAAACTAGAATGAGGGACTGATAATCTATCACAAAAATAGCCGTGGGTCAACAGATAAATGACTTAACTGTTTGGATAACACAAACGCAAACAATTAGAGAAAAGGATAAAGACCCTGATAAAGCCAGGCGGACATTAGGAATCATGCAAACCTAGAATATTACACTAACGTATTTTGACATTCCACTTCACGTCTCTTAGCTTTCTAGATTGTAAGATAGGGGAACTTGGAATTATATACATACGTTTACACGCATCATATTTTGACATTGTTACAATTGTATGAAAATTTGTGGATACAGTACACAGGACGTGTGTGTGTGTGTGTGTGTGTGTGTGTGTGTGTGTGTGTGTGTGTGTGTGTGTGTGTGTGTGTGTGTGTGTGTGTGTGTGTGTGCACGTCTGTGTATGTACGTGCGTGTTCGTGCGTACATACATATTTCATAATATGATTTAAACGCACATCTCTATGCACAATAATTAGTGAATAAAAGATTTTATACATCACTGTATACGAGGGCGTGAACTGTATCCAATTATGACGTGTAACTTCCCCCTAAAATGCATTTAATTGTTGGTCAATCTCTACCACCTCTATCTAGGTGACACACTTCACATATTCTATTATGGTTAAGACCAGACGATTTATTCTATCATTCCGTTTGGGATGTCATTACGCTTGAAAGTTTAAGACTTGATTAGGTACTTTGCCAAGGCGAGGTTCCTTTTCACGTTATTATGGTTAATATCGGATGATTGTTTTTATTTCGGGGCTTGGCCGTATTGAAAAAGTATGCCTGGAATTACTGGTGCCTGTAGACGAGGAGAGGAGAGAGGGAGGGGGAGGAAAGGGGGAGGAGGAGAGAGGGAGGGGGAGGAAAGGGGGAGGGGAGAGAAGGGGAGGGGGAGAAAAGGGGGAGGGAAGGGGGAGGGAAGGGGGAGGGAAGGGGTAGGGGTGGGATGGAGATGGAGGTGGAGGGAAGGGGGAGGGGTGGGATGGAGGGGGTCGGAAGTGGGAGGGATGAGAGGGAGGGGGAAGGAAGGGATGAAGGAGGAAAGGGATGGTGGGAAGGGGATGGGGGGAGGGAGGGGAAGGGAGGGGAAGGGGAGGAAGGGAGGGAAGGGGAGGAGGGAGGAGGTGGGGAGGAAGGGAGGGGGAGGGGAGGAAGGGAGGGGGAGGGAAGGAAGGGAGGGAGAAGGGAGGGAGAGGGGAGGAAGGGAGGGGGAGGGGAGGAAGGGAGGGGGAGGGGAGGAAGGGAGGGGGAGGGGAGGAAGGGAGGGGGGAGGAGGGAGGAGGTGGGGAGGAAGGGAGAGGGGGAGGAGGGGAGGAGGTGGGGAGGAAAGGGAGGGAGGGAGGAGGGGGAGGAAGGGAGGGGTAAGAGGGGGAGGAGGAGGGAAGGGGGGGGAGGGGGGGCGAGGGGGGGAGGAAGGGAGGTGAGGGGAGGGGAGGAGGGAGGGGGGGTGGGAGGAGGGGAGGGGGGGGGAGGGGAAGGGGGAAGGGGAGGGAAGGGATGAAGGAGGAGAGAGAGGAAGGGGAAGAATGTGAAAGGGAAGGGAATGGGAGGGACCAAGACTTCAGGAAGGGAGTGGAAACTCCCTCCTCCTACCCTCCTCCCTCACTAGCACCCTCCTCCCTATTTACTCCCTTCCTTCCTCCTCCCTACTTCTCCAACCCCCTCCCTATCAACCCCAAACCTTCTCCCCAAACTCTTACTACCTCCTCCTCCCCCTTTCTCCACCCCTAATATATCACCTGGCTAATTAGGAGCCAACCACCATGCTTATAGTTTGACCCTTACCCCCCTCCCCCTCCCCCTACCCCCCTCCACCCTCCCCTCCTCCCACTCCATCGTCACTCCCACCCGAAGACTCCAGTTAACCTTTGTTGATACTTGAAGGACCTTGTAGCTTA
>NC_134779.1:58780313-58800313 GCF_046742065.1 Oratosquilla oratoria
GCCTCTGCCGCTAGACAATAAGAAGAGCCAATGAGGTGTCAGACAAAGCCTTTGTTAGGGGTTCGTAACTATCCCAATCTCCCCCTACTCCCCAAAAATGATAATAATGATAATAATAAAAAAATGAATAAATAAATAAATAAATAAATAAATAAAAGATAACAAATAATAAAATAGAAATAAAATAAAATAAAGTAAAATGAAATAAAATAAAATAAAATAAAACAAAATAAATAAATAAATAAATAAATAGATAAATAAATCTCCTTCCCTCATTTACTTATTTATTTATTCATTCGTGTATAAGTTTCCCCTCTATTTACTTGTTTATTTGTTCATTTATAAATCTAATCTTCATCTCCTATTTACCTATTTGTACATTTGACCTTCTTCCACTATTTACCTTATCTATACATCCATTTATCTCATTTTCTTCCTCTATATATTTACCTATAAATTTATGCATTTAATCATCTTCCCCTATTTACCTCCTTTTTATTCATTCATTCATTTGTACAATTAATATTCTTCCTCTACTTACCTATCTCTTCATTTATGTATATCTAATCATATTCCCCTCCCCACGTATCTCTCTATTCATTTATGTATATTCAATCCTCTTCCCCTATTTACCCATTTATCTATTAATTCACACTTATTTTTTTCTCTATTTACCTATTTATGTATCCATTTATATAATTAAACATCTATCCCTATTTACCTATTTATCTATTCATTTATACATCTAATCTTCCTCTTCTATATACCTATCTATTTAATTATTACATATATATATATATATATATATATATATATATATATATATATACAGTATATATATATATATATACAGTATATATATATATATATATATACAGTATATATTTATATATATATATATATATATATATATATATATATATATACATAATCAGTCTTCTTCCCCTGCAGACATCCCTTGCGGCCATGGTCTCCTATTTGACATTCACGCTTCCGAGGGTGCCAGAGAAGCTTGCCAATGCTCTGCCTCACAACTGAACACTACAGTACTCTTCTCTAATATATAACTCACTGTGATATACCCCCCTCGCTCTCTCTCCTCTTCTCCCTCTCTCTCTTCTTTCTCTTCTCGCGTTCCTGCTCTTGCTCTTCTTCTTTGCCCATTTTCTTTTTCTTATTGTTGTTGTTATTTTCATTCTCATTATTGCTAGTTTTTTTCTCCCTCTCCCTAATTCTCTCTGTCCTCTTTCTCATATGTCAACTTTACTGCATCTTCTCTTTTCTCCAAGTATTTTCGTTTTTTCTCTCTCCCCCCACCCCATTCCTTCCTCATCTCCTCCTCACTCCCTTTCCCTCCTTCCCTTTCTCACTCCTCCTCCTCCTCCCTCTACCTCCCTCTGTTCAAGTTCCTCTCAAATCATAGCCCTCCAAGTCACTTAGGGTGATATTTCCTGATAGTCATATACACAAATCGACTCTAAGAAAATATTAAAACCCTTTTCTACACAGTGCTATAATATATGTTTTTATGATAAACGACAAACGAGGTTTAGAAGCAGGAGAGGTTAGTATCTCGGTCAATGGTAATCAAATTAAATTCACCTGAATATAGCTAGAACAAATGTATAAAAGTTGCAGTGTCATATGCGTATGTATATACATATATATATATTTAACACACATGCGTGTGTATGTGCGCATGTGTCTAGGTAGGAGATTCTCTCTGATACAAGTTTCATTACATGTTTGACTTGCTTTGAATATCACATATACACATACACACACACACACATACACATACACATACACACACACACATACACACACACACACACACACACACACACACACACACACACACACACACACACACACATATACAGTATATATATATATATATATATATATATATATATATATATATATATATATATATATATATATATATATGTAGTGTAAGTAGCCCTATCTTTAGGAGGGACTAGAACCCCATATATCGTTATGAATGGCGATGGGGAGAATCTAATAGCCCCATTAAACTATAGAGGCCATCTTATCATTCGAACCGAGCCAAAAAGAAACTCTCGGATTCCTTTCCTCACACAAACGCCGATAAATCTTCCCCTTCGTCTTCTTCTTACACCTTCCCGCCTTCCTTGGCCCCATGCGTCACTCCTTCCCCATTTCTCCATTTTCTACATTTCTCCGCCTTCATTTTCTTCGTTTTACTGCTTACTTTTTTTCCCTCCCCGCCCCCGTTTTCTTTCTGTCATACTTTCTGTGTATATCCATTTTCTTTTCTGTCGTTCTTCACTTATTCCCTTCTTCTTTTTCTCCTTCCGAAGCCATTTTAGTCGTTATCGTATTCTTTTTGTTTCATTTCTTTTACTCAAATAGTTTTTCCTAATTTTCATCCCTCTATTCTTCTCCCGTCATTTCAATCCTCCTGTCAATCCATCTCCTCCCTATTCCTCTCCTTTCCACCTATCCCCCTCCCTCTCCTCCTCTCTTCCCTTCTCCCTATCCCTCTCAATATCCCTACCCCTCTCCATAGCTCTATTCCTCTCCTTTTCCCTATCCCTCTCCTTCCTATCTCCTTCTCCCTATCCCTATACATCTCCTCCATCTCCTATCCCCAACCCCCTCTCTCCTCCCTATCCCTTTCCCTTTCCTTCTCCCTATCCCTCTTCATATCCCTACCCCTTCCATAGCTCTATCCTTTTCCTCCTCCCTATCCCTCTCCTTCCCATCTCCTCCCTATCCCTCTACATATGCATCTCCTACCCCCAACCCCTCTTCACTCCCTATCCCTTTCCATCTCACTATACTTCTCCGTCTCCCTATCCCTCTCCATTTCCCTATCCTTTTCCTTATTCCTCTCCTTCTCCGTGTCCCTCTCCATCTCATTACCTCTCCCGCTCTCTCTCTCTCAACTTTCTATGAGTCTTGCCTTAACCTCCCCCCTTCCTCTTACTAAGTCATTCACTTACCCTTATCCTGCTACACACCCACTCACTCACTCATTCACTCACTCTTTCACAAATCCCTCATTTATCCCCTCGCCTTACCTTTAATCTCTCCATCTCTTTCCCACTTTCTTCCCTCAAGCTTATCCCGAATCCACTCCTTCTTTCACTTACTCATCCTCATTGTAATTGACTCACCCTTACTACCTCTTCTTTTCCACTTTACCTTGATCTGTTCCACAAATATCCAAGCGTCTTAACTTTTCCTCTACATTTTTACATCTTCTATCTCCCTCACCTTCTTTCTCTCTCTCTCTCTCTCTCTCTCTCTCTCTCTCTCTCTCTCTCTCTCTCTCTCTCTCTCTCTCTCCGTCTTCACCCATTCTCCCCATCAATACCTATACACACACCAATACCCACCCAACATCCATCCCTATCTCCCTCCTTCACTCTCTTCCCTTCTTCCCTTCACTCCTTCACACTCTTCTTCCTCCCACTCATCCCTACTCCCTCTCCTTCCCACAAAACCATCTCCCTCACGAGCATCCACCGACACCCAGAGAACGTGCCCGATACTTGAGTGACACCCCAATGGACCAGAGGCACCCAGGAAAAATTTATGATCGAGGAATAATCGCCCTCCGGTCTACTATCCTCCTAAAATCACTTCTTTATAATCTCTATCACTCTTCCTCTCCAATGAGATATTATTACCCAAAGGTTTGTAAAATGTTCAAAGGCTTTGACAACATCAATGTCGAAGATTACTTCTTATGAGACCAATGAAATACAAGAAGACGTCACGATTTTAAAGCAATTGGTAAAATATTGTCTTCGAGTGAAAGTAAGCACTTCTTCTTTAACCGGGTTGTTAATGTGTGGAATTCGTTACCTTCCATTGTCGTTGAAAGTAACACAGTAACATTTAAAAATAGCCTAGATAAATACTTGGACTCTAATCCGCAAATAAAACATTATCCCTTGCAATAGAAGATCTGATAGCCCGACATTTAACTGTAATTGGATAGGATAGTGGTAGCAGTATTATTAGTTCATCTTCTATCGCCTAGTTGCCCTGTTTTCTTAACTGTAGCTTAGTATAGTAAACACAAACAACCTCGTTAGGGCAAAGTAGGCCTGCTGTTGTTTGTTCTTCCTTTGTGTTCCCCTCACCCTCTTTCCCTTCCTCCTTCACCCTAACTCCTCTTTGTCACCCTTGCACCTTATGCCCCCACCCCGACCCCCCATGGTCGCCTTTACTAACATCCCAGCCCATATCACCACTCCAGAGCGAGCACGTATTACTGTACAAACACAAACTCGCAAGTAATATTTACTTTCGCCCTGGGTCGGACCAGAAGCCTCCTCCAACTCCCTCCCACCCTCACCCAAGACTTCCCATCTATACCCCTTCCCACCATCCACACCCATTCCCCAATCCACACCTATTCCTCCCCCATTCACACCCCTTCTGACCGTAAGCCCCCCATCTCTCCCTGTACTACCCCTTCCCTTCCCTGAAACACAGTATTCCCCACCCCATCCCTAATACCCACCAGTAACCAGGTACCCCAATCCCCCCCCCCTACTCCCACGTAATTAGCGCTGAAAATATTGATTGTTTTAAGAGAAGAGAAGATAAATTCATGTACTGGGATGATAGGTGGTAGGGCTTATGGCTTTTTGCAATCTGCTCCATTCTTGTGCTTAATCAGAGCAAACTAATCTCGACTAATCACTTTGAATAGGATACTAGATTACCATATTTATTCTAGGTACCTTTTCTAAATCAATGAATAAATACATTATATATATATATATATATATATATATATATATATATATATATATATATATATATATATATATATATATATATATATATATATATATATTTAAAATTATTTCATTTCGTTATCTCCCGGCTCGTTGGGGTTAGATCTCGCCCGAGATTATTCCATCCCAGCCTCGATTCTCAACGAGTACCGGTGACTGTCACTTGTCCTGGCGGTTCAAATGCATGAAGTACAGTCCACTGCTCCAGCCGCAGCCACGTGCCCAATTACGTCATCACCCCCAACCTCCAGATCCCCACTCCTTACGTCCCAGCTCGCTCCGGTTCCTTCTGTGTACTTGAAGGGAAAGTCGTAAAAACGAAGAGAGAGGAGAGGGGGAGAGGAGGGGGTGAGGGGGAGAGGAGGGGGGAGAAAGGAGGGGGGAGAGAGGAGGAGAGGAGAGAGGAGGGGAGGAGAGAGAAGGGGAGGAGGGGAGGAGAGAGAAGGGGAGGAGAGAGGAGGGGCGGAGAGAGGAGGGAAGGTGAGAGGAGGGGAGGAGAGAGGAGGGGAGGAGAGAGGAGGGGAGGAGAGAGGAGGGGAGGAGAGGAAGGGGAGAACAGGGGAGGGGAGGGGAGAACAGGAGATGGGAGAACAGGGTGAGGGGAGGGGAGAACAGGAGATGGGAGAACAGGAGTTGGGAGAACTGGGGAGGGAAGGGGAGAACAGGGGAGGGGAGAGGGGAGAGGAGGGGAGAGGGGAGAGGAGGGGAGAGGGGAGAGGAGGGGAGAGGGGAGAGGAGGGGAGGGGAGAGGAGGGGAGGAGAGGGGAGAGAGAGGAGGGGAGGAGAGGGGAGAGGGAGGGGAGGGGAGGGGAGAGGAGAAGAGGGGAGAGGAGAGAGGGGAGGGGAGAGAAGGGGAGAGGAGGGGAGAGAAGGGGAGAGGAGGGGAGGGGAGAGGGGAGAGGAGGGGAGGGGAGAGGGGAGAGCAGGGGAGGGGAGTGGGGAGGGGAGGGTAGTAGGGAGAGGAGGGGAGTGGGGAGAGGAGGGGAGTGGGGAGAGGAGGGGAGTGGGGAGAGGAGGGGAGTGGGGAGAGGAGAGAGGAGGGGAGAGGAGAGAGGAGGGGAGAGGAGGGGAGGGGGAGAGGAGGGGGAGAGGAGGGGAGGCGGAGAAGAGGGGAGGGGGAGAGGAGGGGAGGGGGAGAAGGAGGGGAGGGGGAGAAGGAGGGGAGGGGGAGAAGGAGAGGAGAGGGCGAGGAGGGGAGGGGGAGAAAAGGAGGGGAGGGGAGAGAAGGAGGGAGGGGGAGAGAAGGAAGGGAGGGGGGAGAGGAGGGGAGGGGGAGAAGAGGGGAGGGGGAGGAGGGGGGAGAGGAGGGGAGGAGAGGGCAGAGGAGGGGAGGAGAGGGCAGAGGAGGGGAGGGGGGAGAGGAGGGGAGGGGGGAGAGGAGGGGAGGGGGGAGAGGAGGGGAGGGGGGAGAGGAGGGGAGGGGGGAGAGGAGGGGAGGGGGGAGAGGAGGGGAGGGGGGAGAGGAGGGGAGAGGGGAGAAGAGAGGAGCGGAGCGGGAGAGGAGGGGAGGGGGGAGAGGAGGGGGAGCGGGAGAGGAGGGGAGGGGGGAGAGGAGGGGGACGGGGAGAGGAGGGGAGGGGGGAGAGGAGGGGAGGGGGAGAGGAGGGGGAGGGGGAGAGGAGGGGAGGGGGAGAGGAGGGGAGGGGGGAGAGGAGGGGGAGGGGGAGAGGAGGGGAGGGGGAGAGGAGGGGAGGGGAGGCGAGAGGAGGGGAGGGGGAGAGGAGGGGAGGGGGAGAGGAGGGGAGGGGGAGAGGAGGGGAGGGGGAGGAGAGGCGAGAGGAGGGGAGGGGGGAGAGGAGGGGAGGGGGAGAAGGGGGAGGAGGGTAAGGAGAGGCAGAGGAGGGGGGAGAGGAGGGGGGAGAGGAGGGGAGGGGGAGGGGAGGGGGGAGAGGAGGGGAGGGGGGAGGGGAGGGGGAGAGGAGGGGAGGGGGAGGAGAGGCGAGAGGAGGGGAGGGGGAGGTGAAGGAATTATTATTTGCCCTTGAATCCTACACCACCTCCCCCTCCCCCTTCCGCACTCGCCTCTCGGGTTGTCCCATCAACCATTTCATTCAGGGCGAGAGTCTGAGGCCTCTTTGGTTGTTGGTCTTCTTCTTGAAACTTGACTCTGAAGCTTTTATCTATTTTTATTTTCTCTTTCCGTTTTTCGTTTATGCCCACTCTCGATCATTTGCTCTCTTTTTTTTTTTTCTTCTTCTTTTTATTTCCATTCTTCGTATTTTTCTTTTTTACTTTCTCTTTATCTTATGTTTATTTCTTATTTATATTCATCTGTTTTCTCTCTCTCTCTCTCTCTCTCTCTCTCTCTCTCTCTCTCTCTCTCTCTCTCTCTCTCTCTCAGACCTTGAGCCCCATAGAATACATTTAGGTCGCAATTTCCGAAGTCGTAATTTTGTGATGTTCTAATAGCGACGTCATATTTTGTTACGTATTTTGTGACGTCAAAACTTGTGATGCCAACTTTTACGACGTAGACAATGTAACTTTAACATCTACAATAGATAACAAATCACATCACTCTAAAGTTGATGAAAATTATAATATGAATATAGACAAATGAATAGATAAATAAATAGGTAATATATGAATAGATAAATAATGATATGATTCAAATAAATAAACTTATAAATATGTAACTACTTAAATGTTTCAAATAAATGAATAGACAAATAGATAAACATCTTGTGAATTTGGCAACTATTTTTCCGTCACATAACAATGCAAGAGAAACTAACATCCCATTGTACCCTGTCCATCCTTCTACTTTAAATCCTCTTAAGGAGTACGAAGGCATTTCCTCAGCCATGAGGAACTTAATCCTACTTCTAGGAACCGGCCTTGTTCGCAAGGTCCTACAGGGCTCAGGAAACCGTCGCCGCAACAGTAGAGTCACACAGGATTCCCTCTCGTTCTTCTCAAATCTCGAGACAGGAACCGTATGTCAATAATTATACGAGACAGATCTTGTTCCTTATCTGCCTTTGCGTTTCTCTCTATATATACAAACAAATGAAAGATAATGATGATAATGATAACAGTAAAAGAAAAAATAGGCAAATGAAAAAAAAAAATTAATAGAAAAATTTGCTTTATATATGCTTCACATACACAAACATACACAAACACACACATTATATATATATATACATATATATATATGTATAATATATGTATATATATATGTATATATATATATGTATATATTTTTTTTTCTTTTTTTTTTCTTTCTTTTAGGGTATGTGTGTTAAAATGTAATCCTCTATCATGACGCAATACCAAAATGTGTTGTCACTCGTGACCTAGTTTCGTAGCTACGACATTGGATCCATAACAAGGGGCCATACAACCACAGAGGGCAAAGGTGACTGGTTTGGATGTGCCTAAGCCCACCATGACGTCAGCTCAAAGAAGTCCTCAACTGAAGAGGAAAATTCAAAAAGAATTTTAGTCTCAAGGTTCTTCGTATTCCATAACAAATTTCATTACCATAGTCCACTTAAAGAAATAAAGTAAAATAAAACGAAATTGATGAATAGTAATAATGAATAGAGAAAATAGAAGAAATTATTTAGATAAACAAATTAATATATAAGTAAATAAATATATCATAAAATAAATTAATGAAAAAAAAAATTAGTCTCAAGGTGCCTTTTTTATTCTATAACCGTTTGAATACCGTAGTCCTCGTAAGAAATAAAATAAATAAATAAATAAATAATAACAATAACAATAATAATAGTGATAATGATATCAATAATAATAATATCAATAGTAATAATATTGATAATAATAATAATTAGAAAAAATAGAAAAATACAGGTAAATGAATAAACAAATGAACATATAAATAGAATAAAATAATAGACAAATAATTAAATAATAGATAAATTGATAAGTAAATATCTGTTGCAAATACCAATTATTTTATTACGTATATATTTAGTATGGACCCTCCATTGAAAGAGACTTTGATAGGTCGAGACCCGGGTCATACACGACTCCATAAAACACACACACACACACACACACACACACACACACACACACACACACACACACACACACACACACACACACACACACACCACACACACACACACACACACACACACACACACACACACACACACACACACACACACACACACACACACACACAAAAAAAAAAAGTTTACCAAAATATCCATTCAAGATATCCGGGTTTCTTTTAACTGCTGTTCTTGTTTGTTTCAACCTAAGCCTATAATTCGTAAACTGCCTCCATATTACGTCACAGGTAATCGACTCACTAACTAGAATCTTTAGGTACCACGGTTACCATTAAGCTCCTCTAGCCCGCCCAAAACAAAGTTTAACTAAACGTAGTTAAGAGGATGATGATCTGATATACTTTTTTATAACTCGGTAGTGTAATAAAACAAATTTATGTGTCAGCCTGTAATAATTTTCATCTAGACGTTTTGTTAGTTAATAGATATCTAGAAAGTCGACCCGACTTTTAGAAGATGTACAGTTGACTATACTTCCGTATTTAATTTGTGTGATATATAAATCATCAAATTGATAGTGATTTAGTTCATTTACCGCTACAATGCTACGCTGCCGCATCCCTGCGGATATCTCCAAATGTAAACAAAAGCAACGTTGCCACTTCTTTTCCACTAATGCCGCTGTGTTGTAACTACAAGGAGCAGAACGTATCTAGAATTAATCCTTGATTTCTGTCCTAACGTAGGTCAGGATTTTGAAGACAAACAAACAAACAAACAAACAAACACACACACACACAAACATACACACACACACACACAAACATACACATACACATAAACACACACATACACATACACATAAACACACACACACACATAAACACACACACACACACACACACACACACACACACACACACACACACACACACACACACACACACACACACACACACACACACACACACACACACACGAAAAAACAAACCATCCAAGGCTACGCTTGGAAAAGATGGTCTACAATCCAAACATATCTGTGGATCCATTTACTCATAAGACTTGTGTGGCCATGGAGCTGTCACTTTCTCTACTTCAGTGATTTGATGACCTAAACCTCCGGAGTCTTAATTTCTTCCTGAAGCAGAGATGGAGGGAGCGGTTGGGGCGGTGGAGGGTGGAAGGTGATTTAAGCGACAGTCAATTTCTGGTCAGTCGGAGGGATAGAGTAACAAAGGCGGGAGGGAAGGAAGGAGGGTGGTAGAGAGGGAGAGGAGGGAGGGAATGAGGGGATGAGGGAGGTGGATGAGGGAGGGAGAGGAGGGAGGGAAGGGTGGAGGGAGGAAGGGAGGGAGGGAAGGTGTGAGAGTGGGGAGGGAAGGTGGGCCGGACGGAGGGAGGGAAGAAAGGAAGGAAGGAGGGACGGATGGAGGTAGGGATGAAGCAATGTAAGGAGAGATGGAAGGAGGGAGGGAAGGAGTGAAGGAGTGAGTGAGTGAGTGAGTGAGTGAGTGAGGTGAGTGAGTGAGTGAGTGAGTGAGGGATAGAAGGAAGAAGTGAGAGATGAAAGGAGGGAGTGAGGGAGTGAGGGAGGGAGGGAGGGAGGGAGGTAGGGAGGGAGGGAGGGAGGGGAGAGAAGGAGGGAGGTAGGGAGAGAGGGAGAGAGGTAGGGAGAGAGGGAGGGAGAGAGGGAGGGAGTGAGGGAGGGAGGGAGGGAGGGAAGGAAAGAGTGAAGGAGGAAGGAAAGGGAAGAAACCCTGTTTGGAAACAGACAACATAGTACGTGTTTATAGACAGATTTATGCATCTAGTTTTCATAATTTAGTCGGCCTGGCCTTTGCAGTGTGACCTTAACTAGAACTAAGACGAACTAGAGTGAACTAAATCGAACTCAAGTGAAAACGAAAGCTTATGGTTAAGCGCATTGCATCACGTGGTCCTCTGACGCAGTTGAGACACACGAAGACAGAATCCTCAATGAACCAGAAGGTCTTCAGGGTCCGAGCCTCGGAGGACCTCCCATCGGTCTATTCTTCGGGCGCTCCCAAGACCGCTACAGGTCTAACTGTTAAGAAGGGAGGGAGGAAGAGGGTGGAGGAGGAAGGGTGGAGGGGAGGAGGAAGGGTGGAGGGGAGGAGGAAGGGTGGAGGGGAGGAGGAAGGGTGGAGGGGAGGAGGAAGGGTGGAGGGGAGTAGAAAGGGTAGGGTAAGGGAGGGAGAGAAGGGGAGCAGAGAAGGGAGGAAGAGAGAGAGGGAGTAGAAAGGGTAGAGGAACGGAGGGAGGAAAGGAAAGGGAGGGAAGGGAAGGGAGGGAAGGAAGGGAAGAAAGGGAGGAATGAACGAAGGGAGGAGTGAAGGAAGGGAAGGAAGGGAGGAGTGAAGGAAGGGAAGGAGATAGTAAGGGAAGGTGGAGTGGGGGAAAATGGAGTGAGGGAGGGAGGAGGAAAGGGAAGAAAGAAAAGGGGGAGTGAGGGAGGGTTGAGTGAGTGAGGGGGTAAGGACCAGGGTGAAGGAGGTTGAAGGAGGAGGTTGAAGGAGGAGGTTGAGGGACGGGTTGAGAGAGGAGGATGAGGGAGGGTGTGAGGGAGGAGGAGGGAAGTGGTGAGGGAAGTGGTGAGGGAAGGGGTGAGGGATGAGGGTGAGGGAAGGGGTGAGGGAGGAGGGTAAGGGAGGAGGGTGGGGGAGGTGGGGGAGGGAAGGGGTGGGGGAGGTGGGTGAGGGAAGGGGTGGGGGAGGAGGGTGAAGGAGGGGGTGAAGGAGGGGGTGAGGGAGGGGGTGAAGGAGAGGGTGAGGGAGGAGGGTGAAGGAGGGGGTGAGGGAGGAGGGTGAGGGAGGAGGAGAGAAGAGAGGAGGAGGGAAGAGAGGAGGAGGGAAGAGAGGAGGAGGGAAGAGAGGAGGAGGGAAGAGAGGAGGAGGGAAGAGAGGAGGAGGGAAGAGAGGAGGAGGGAGGTTGGAGTTGAGGGAGGTTGGTTTTGAGGGATTTAGTTGAGGTAGGTTGGTTTTGAGGGAGGTTGGTTTTGAGGGATTTAGTTGAGGGAGGTTGTTTTTGAGGGATTCAGTTGAGGGAGGTTGGATTTGAGGGAGGTTGGACTTAATACCTATGATGAACCTCTTAGTTGAAGACAAAAAAAAGGCATTGAAAAGAAGAGACAAAATAAAATAAAATAATAAATAAATAAATAGAAAATTTAATTGAAAATAAAACTCGAGGTGAAGTGGGAAATTCTCTCCATGTGTACATGGAAACTCCTCCGGAAGGCTTCCAGGCTGAAGAATTTCAATCAGTTAAAGGAACTGGACACAGACGCGTGTCGAGCCTTAAAAGAGCCTCAACATCCAATACAAACAATTCTCATCGATAATTTCCAAAGAACGGTAAGAAAGAATAGAGATAAATAAATAAGCAAATAAATCAATCAATCAATAAATAAAATGAATAGCTAAATAAACACACAAATAAACAAATAGATAGATTAATTAATTAATATCCAATTAAATAAAATAAAATAAATACTTAGAATTATAGATTGACAGCATCACCAACTGGAGGAGAGAAGAGAGAGAAGAGGAGGAGAGAGGTGGAGTGTGGGGGGAGGAGGTAGGATAGGGGAGGAGGAGGGATGGGGGGATGAGAGAGGAAGGAGGGAGGTAGGATAAAGGGAGGATGGGGAGGATGGGGAGGAAGGAGGGAGGATGAAGGGAGGATGGGGAGGAAGAAGGATGTGGTGGAGAAGGATGTAGGGAGAAGGGAGGATGGGGAGGAGGAAAGATGGGGAGGAGGAAGGATGGGGAGGAGGAAGGATGGGGAGGAGGAAGGATGGCGGGGAGGAGAGGGAATGAAGAAAGAGGGTGTTAGGAAATGGGAGTGTGAGGAAGAGGAGGGGAAGAGGAAGAGGAGGGGAAGAGGAAAGAGGAAGAGGAGGGGAAGAGGAGGAGGAGGAGGAGGAGGAGGAGGAGGAAGAAAGTGGGGGAGGAGGAAGAGATTGGAGGAGGAGGAAGAAAAAGGAAGAAGTAGAAGAAAAAGGAGGAAGGAGAAGAAAAAGGAGAAAGGAAAAGGAGGGAGAGGAAGAAAAAGTAGGAGTGAGAGGAAAAAGGAGGGGGAAGAGGAGGAGGAGGAAGAAGAAAAAGGAGGAGGAGGAAGAAGAAAAAGGAGGAGGAGGAAGAAGAAAGAGGAGGAGGAGGAGGAGGAGGAGGAGGAGGAGGAGGAGGAGGAGGAGGAGGAGGAGGAGGAGGAGGAGGCAGTGGAGAACGAAAGAGACAAGGAGAACGAGGGGTGTGGCAGTGACGATTTTTTTCTTCTTTTTTTAGGGAGGGGGGGGGCGGGAGGGGTTCTGGCCTCAGCCTCTTCGACTAACAAGTTGCAAGTCAACAAGGCTGTGCCCGTGAAGGCCTCGCGCAAGAGTTACGCCTCGAACAGCTGTTGGGAGAGAAGTTGGGGGCCGAAATATACCAGGCCCGTTCCACATAAATCGTCCAACTTGGGGAACACCTTCTGACATGGACGGACGATAAATTGGTTTAAGTGGATTTGATAGTTTTCCAGTATAATGGATATTACTCAAAACATCCATAGATACTTTAAATAGGGATTTAAGACACTTTAGATAAGGGTCTAGAAATGGTAACTAGATACTAACGTACAAGGTTTAAGTGGATTCGTCAAAACATCCATAGATACTTTAAATAGGGGTTTAAGACGCTTTAGATAAGTGTCTAGAAATGGTAACTAGATACTAACGTACAAGGTTTAAGTGGATTCGTCAAAACATCCAGATACTTTAAATAGGGATTTAAGACACTTTAAATTAAGTGTCTAGAAATGGTAACTAGATACTAACGTACAAGGTTTAAGTGGATTAGTCAAAACATCCATAGATACTTTAAATAGGGATGAAAGGTACTTTAAATAAGGGTCTAAGTGGTACTAGAAATAGCCATGAACACTTAGAATAGTGACGATACTAACGTAGATGGTTTAAGTGTATTTGATGGTTTTCCAGTATAATGGATATTACTCAAAACATCCATAGATACTTTTAATAGGGACTTATGACATTTTAGATAAGGATCTAAGTGGTACAAGAGATAGCTATGAACATTTCGAATAGTAACTACAGTATAATTGGTTTAAGTGGATGATTTAAATAGGGATTGCAATGCTTACGTACACTTAAAACAATGGCTAGACACTATTGATGATAAACAATCTGTTTCATTGGTTAAATTTTATCAACTCTGTTTACATTTATACATACAGTACACACACGTCCACACACCCAAACCAACACTCACTCACACACACACACACACACACGCACACACACACACACACACACACACACACACACACACACACACACACACACACACACACACACACACACACACACACACACACACACACACACACACACACACACACACACACACACACACACACACACACACACACACACACTCGGTGGCGCAGTGGTAGAGTTCCTGGCTACCACTACGACGGTCCGGGTTCGAATCCCGACCAGGGCTGAAATAATTTCAGTATCGCTGCGCTGCGAGTCGTTACTCCAACTCTCGTGGGGGGGGAGTTGGGTGTGTGTGTGCATGTAAAGTCACAACATTACCCATAGATAAGTCATACGAACTCTGAGCTCTCTTCCGGGAGGGGAATAGCTATCGATCACGAGTCCAACACGTGATCCGAGACCATGCTGAAAATACATATTTAGAGTAACTATTGGACCTTATCATCAACATTGCGTCCAATCACAATATAACTAGCGAATCTGACGTACGAAATTTACGATTGTGATTGGCTCCGGGGACAAGTCGACCTTTCTTTGTAATTAGACACCGAGAGGGAGATACTTGGGACCAAGTAGGCTATTATATGTGATTGTTCCCCATACACAAGTACCCATTACCTCCATTCTCTCCCCTTTTCCCTTTCTCACCCATTATCCCCTTTCTCACCCATTCTCCCCTTTCCTACCCATTCTCCCCTTTCTTACCCATTCTCCCCTTTCTTACCCATTCTCCCCTTTCTTACCCATTCTCCCTTTTCTTACCCATTCTCCTAATTCTTACTCATTCTCCTATTTCCTATCTATTCTTCCTTTTCTTACCCACTCTTCCCTTTCCTACCCATTCTTCCTTTTCTTACCTACTCTCCCCTTTCTTACCCATTCTCCCCTTTTTTACCCATTCTCCCCTTTTTTACCCATTCTCCCCTTTCTTACCCATTCTCCCCTTTCTTACCCATTCTTCCCTTTCTTACCCATTGTTCCCTTTTTTACCCATTCTCCCCTTTCCTACCCATTCTCCCCTTTCCTACCCATTCTCCCCTTTCTTATCCATTCTCCCCTTTCTTACCCATTCTCCCCTTTCTTACCCATTCTCCCCTTTCTTACCCATTCTCCCCTTTCTTACCCATTCTCCCCTTTCTTACCCGTTCTCCCCCTTCTTACCTATTCTTCCCTTTCTTACCCATTCTCCCCTTTCTTACCCATTTTCCCTTTTCCTACCCATTCTCTTCTTTCTTCCCCTCTTCCCCATTCTCTATTTTCTTCCTCATTCTTCCCATTCTCTCCTTTCTTCCACGTTCTCCACTTTCTCCCAATTACCCATTTCTCATAAGCTATCCCCTTTCTTCCCCCTATTCTCCCCTTTCTTCCCTCTCTCTCTCTCTCTTTTCTTCCCCATTCCCTCCTTTCTTCCCCTTTTCTCCCCTCTCTCCCATTCTCTCTCTTTTCCATTCTCCCCTTCTCTGATTCTCCACCCCTCTCCCCCCATTCTCCCCCTCTTCCCTGTTCTCCCCCTCTCCACCCCTCTCCCATTCTTCCCCCTCCCACATTCTCTCGTCCCTCCCCCCTCTCTTCCTTCCACCTGTTCCCTTCCCTTCTCTCTTTAGAGAGCATGTTCCCTATATCTCTCCTCTTTATCTTTCCTCGTGTTTTTTGTACATCTTCTCTCCCTCTCACCACTCACTCTCCGTCTCCTCTCTCTTCCTCCTCTCACTCCTCCTCCTCTCACTCCTCCTCCTCTCACTCCTCCATCTTTCATTCTTCCTTCTCTCACTCTTCCTTCTCTCATTCCTCCTTCTCTCACTCCTCCTCCTCTCACTCCTCCTTCTCTCACTCTTCCTCCTCCTCCCCTCACTCCTGCCTCTCTCACTCTTCCTCCTCCTCCTCTCACTTCTTCTCTCACTCCTCCTCTCACTTCTCCTTCTCTCACTCCTCGTCCTCCTCCTCTCACTCCTTCCTTTCTCACTCTTCCTCCTCCTCCTATCACTCATCCTCCTACTCTCACTCCTTCTCCTACTCTCACTCCTCCTCCTCTCACTTCTTCTTCCACTCACTCCTTCTTCCACTCACTCCTTCTTCCACTCACTCCTTCCACTCACTCCTTCTTCCACTCACTCCTTCTCCTACTCACTCCTCCTCCTCTCACTTCTTCTTCCACTCACTCCTTCTTCCACTCACTCCTTCTTCCACTCACTCCTTCCACTCACTCCATTCCCTAGTGACAGTTTCTCCACTTCGTCCCCTCACTCCCTCCCTCTACCCTTTCTTTTCCCCCTCTTATATCACCCGCCTAAGCAAGGCTGATTAATTTCCCCTTTCCAAGTACCAAACAAACATCCTTGTAACGTTTTCCCCTCTTTTCTTCGCAAACTTTCCCCTCTCCTTCATCTCTTCCTACCCCGAAATTCTCCCATCGTCTCTCGCACCTTCAACCGATCTATCTCTTGATCCATTTCTCTTTCCACCCCCTCCCTCTCTCCCTCCCTCACCTCTCTTTCTCTCTATCTCTCTCTCCCCTGCGTAATGCTCTGTAACCCCTCTGTCTGTCTGTCTGTCTCTCTCTTTCTCTCTACTTTTCTCTCTAGCCTCCCTGTTTCCCTCTCTATCCCTGCCCCCCTCTCTCTCTCTACCTCTCTCTCTACCTCTCACTTTCTCTCTTCCTCTCCCTCTCTCGTCCACCAAGATTTCTCTTCTTCCTTTACAAAACCTTCCCTCCGTTCCACGGTCTTCCTCTTCTCCGAACTTCTCCTCGAAGACATTAATCAAAGTTATCATTACATCGAGTGAGATCGCAGAGCCGAGGTGGAGGAACAGCAATGAGCTTTCTTATTCCTCCTCCTCCTCCTCCTCCTCCTCCTCCTCCTCTTCACCTCCATTTCCAACTCCTCCGTCTTCTCATCTTTTTTCGGCTAGAATGGATGCCAGCAATTTCCTTATCCATCAGTTTTTATTTTATTTTTTTATTAATAAAGGATATTACGAGGACGTCAGCAAAAACCTCCATGCGTACAAAGGCATTTTATATATATGTATGTATATTATATACATATATATGTATATATATATATATGTATATATATATATATATATATGTATATACACACACATATATAAAACGCATGGTTAGACTCCTAGCTTTAACATAGTGTCAAAAAGAAAGAAAAAAAATCGCAGTCTCCTCCGTTCTTGTGTTTTCATGAAACCTGTATATTACTGTACTGAAAGGGTGAACGCAAAACCCGTTTTCTGTGAGTCAGAATGCGGGTTGATGACTTTCAATTCTTACGTAAGGGGCGAGAGATCTACTAGATAGCGGATTCTAGAATGTAGTGGAGGATAGATATTTGCTAGTGGCTTCCTAGCTGCTAGCCGCTTGTCTTCTAGATGCTCAGCAAATGTTCACTCTCACAAAAGGTGAAGATTCTACCAACTGAATTGTTAAGTTTACATACTAGATTAAGATAGCGGTTATCTTCAAGTGGATAATCAAGTTGTTTATCGATTAGGGCAGTCCTTCCATGAATTTATGAGTCACCAAATAATAGAAAATTCAATTCATGTGTGTGCATGTATGTATGTGTGCATGTATGAATGTATGCATGTACATATGTGAATGTATTTATACATATTGTATATATATATGAATGTATGTATACATGCATGCATGTGTACATATATGTATGTGTTAATACACACACACATATACATATAAATATAAATACATGAACACATATAGACACAGTTCTTACTTACCTACCTACATATATACAGTACCTACACGATTACATACATACATAATTTACACACATACATACATACATACAGTATTTACACATACATTATTTACACACAAACATACAGTATTCACATACATTATTTACACACAGACATACAATATTTACACATACGAGTATAGTATTTACATACACATACATACATACATAGATACATACATACATGAAATTTTACACAACCAGCAACAAGAGAGCGAACCTATTATTCTCTCACTCCCCCCCCCCAACTCCCCGCTCCTCAGTCCTGTCCTTTTTTATTCTTTCCTCATTATGACGCCCGTTATCGCGTGTTAACCGCTCCTGAGGCGATTCGTCTTCGTGTAATCCCGAGATGAAACGCGGGCGACACTTTCAAACGCAGAGCCACAACTGCTGCGCGAGCCCTTAAAGCTGAGAGCCCTTTTTCCACTCCGCCCGACCAAAAATTTCCTCGGCGTTTTTTTTTTTTTTTTTTTTTTTATCGTTTGAAGATATTTTGCTTTGAAAGAGTTGCTTAAGTACGTACTAAAGGTCTAATGTATCTAATATGTATATATATATATATATATATATATATATATATATATATATATATATATATATATATATATATATATACTGTATATATTATACATGTGTATATATATATATATATGATATTACATATATATATATACATGCACACACACACACACAAAACATACATATACACACACAAACACATGTCCATATATACCTACACATGTACACATTGGTAAAGATAATCATTCAGTCAAATATTATGAAGTGTTATGAAACCTTTGAACCAATGCGGAGATGAACCGTGAGACCGTTTAGTGTGGAGTTCCACAGGGCTCAGTAACTGCCGTGGTCGTGAATGGGTGCGACCATACTGTCCCCCGCAGCAGGGGAAGAAGCGATTAAGACGTGTTATTATTTTTATCTATGAAGAAGAACTTCAGCTTCTTAAAGGGGACGGGGTGAGACCGTGAGATAGCCTCACTCCCTCACTCCCATCCTCCATACCTATTCCCGCGGGAGAGCGGAGTGGGATTTTGAGGTGTTCTTGAGTTGAAGGGAATATATTGAAGAATTCTATGGGATTAAATTAAGGTCGTAATGACAAATATCCTCCTCGCCAAGATTCCTTTTTCATTCTAATTGTATTTTAATTATTTATTTTATCTTTATATATATTCTTTAATTTTATTTATCATTCTATTTTTGTTTCTACTAATTAATTTTCTAATATAATTTTACCTATTTGATCTATTTTCTTATTATATTAAAAAAAATCACCAAGCTTTCATTCTTCAAGAATAAGTTGAGAGACCTCAGTGTCTTAAAGACACAAGTGCCTTAGTAATACACAACACCTTCTCCAGAAACCAAAACACCAAAGAAACTTCGTCTTCGTCCCCTCTAGAAGTCTTCTCAAAAAGGACACCATACAAGACGCCTTCAACAGTATTTTCAAGAGCTAAGAAACTTCACCTTCGCCTTTAGCAGAGGTCGTCTCAAAAAGGAGACCATGGAAGACCCCTTCAACAGTGTCTTCAAAAACTAAGAAACTTTGCTTGCGTCTTCACCAAAAGTCCTCTCAGAAAAAGAGGACCATGGAAGGCCCCTTCAAAAGTATCTACAACACCAAAGAAACGTCGAATCAGTCTTCACCAGAAGTCTTCTCAAAAAGGAGACCATGGAAGGCCCCTTCAAAAATGTCTACATCATTAAAGAAACGGCGAATCAGTCTTCACCAGAAGTCTTCTCCAAAAGGAGACCATGGAAGGCCCCTTTAGTGGTCTTCAAGAACTAAGATGACAACTAACAGTACCATAAAGTGCCTATGCATGGAGTGCCAATGACCTTCGAGGCTATGGCGTCTGGTACCTAGGCCTCCCCTTTTCACGACTTTCTCCCTGAAACGAACACATAATGTCTACGTGGTCAGACTCCAAGAAGACCTTCCCCTTCACCTCCTCACCCTCGTCCCTTCATCTCATCTCTCCCTCCCCCCTCTCTCCCTCCTTCTCTCTCTCTCTATCCCTCATCTCATAGTCATTGTTCCATTCATCCTCGTTCTGTTCCTCTTCATTTCATTCCTTGTTCTACTTCCCTCCCCCTCCTCCTCTTACCC
>NC_134779.1:58807813-58815313 GCF_046742065.1 Oratosquilla oratoria
GCGAAGAAGAGAGGAGGAATAGGAGGGGAGGAAGGAGGGGAAGAAGAATTGGGGAGGAAGAAGAGGGGAAGAAAAGGAGGGAATAAGAGGGGATTATGGAGTGGAAGAAATGGAGGAAAGGAAAGGAATTCTAAGGAGGGGAGGAAGAGGAGGGGAGGAAGAGGAGGAAAATAATGGGGGAGGAAAGGATGGAAAGCAAAGGAGGTATGAAGAGGAGGAATTAGGACAGGTGGTGGTGGTGGTGGTGGTGGTGGTGGTGGTGGTGGTGGTGGTGGTGGTGGTGGTGGTGGTGGAGATGGAGGTGGAGGAAATAGGGGAGGTACGGGAGGTGGAGGAGGCAGAGTTGTGGAAGGTGATGGAAATGGAGGAGGAGGAGGTGGAGCTGGAGATGGAGCCGGGGAGGTGGAAGAAGTGGAAGTGGTGGAAGAGGTGGAGGGGAAGGGAAAGGTTTGCTATGGGGGTGGAATATTGCCTGGGAATGGCAAGCTGGGGGGATATTATGTAATGGCGATAGAGGAAGGGGGAATGGGGAGATGTATGGGGGAATGGGGTCGATGGAGTAGATGGATGAATAGGGTCGATAGGAGAACGGGGTCGATGGGGGAACGGGAGAATGGGGTCGATGGGGGAATGGGGGAATGGGGTCGATGAGGGAATATGGGAATGGGGTCGATGGGGAAATTGGATCGATGGGGGAATGGGGTCGATAGGGGAATGGGGAGAATGGGGGCGATGGGGGGAATGGGTCGATGGGAGGAATGGGGGAATGGGTTGATGGGGGAATGGGTTGATGGGGGAATGGGGGGAATGGGGGAATAGGGGGAATGGGGGAATGGGGGGAATGGGTCGATGGGGGAATGGGGTCGACTGGTGAATGGGGTCGATAGGGGCAATGGGCTCGATGGGGGGAATGGGCTCGATGGGGGGAATGGGCTCGATGGGGGGAATGGGGTCGATGTGGGAATGGGTGGAATGGGGTCGAAAGGGGGAATGGGAGAATGGGGTCGAGGGGGGGAATGGGGGAATGGGTCGATGGGGGAATGGGTTGATGGGGAAATGAGAGAATGGGTTGATGGGGAAATGAGAGAATGGGTTGATGGGGGAATGTTGGGAATGGGGTCGATGGGGGAATGGGGTCGATGGGGGAATGGGGTCGATGGGGGAATGGGGTCGATGGGGGAATGGGGTCGATGGGGGAATGAGGTCGATGGGGGGAATGGGGTCGATGGGGGGTATGGGGTCGAAGGGGGAAATGGGGTCGATGGGGGGAATGAGGGGAAAGGGGTCGATGGGGGAATGGGGTCGATTGGGGAATGGGGTCGATGGGGGAATGGGGAGAATGGGGTCGATGGGTGAATGGGGTCGATGGGGGAATGGGGTCGATGATGTAAATGGGGGAATGTGGTCGATGGAGTAGATGGGGGAATTGGTTCGACTGAGCGGAATGGGGGGAAATGGGGGAAATGGGGATGGTAAGGTTTGACCCAGATGGTGATATAGCTGGACAAAATGGGGAGTATTACTGATGGATGAATGGGTTTCTGGATGACTTCTTTATGGGGAGTGAAGGGAGTGAAGAAGAAAATATGGGGAGTCAGGAGGAATGGAGAAAAAATATAAAAAATAATCAAATCCGGGAACAAGTGTTATTGATATGGATCGATATTAATGAAAAATAACGAAGAACAATAATAACGAAAAATAGTAGCATCGACAAATAAAACATGGCGATAAATAAGATAATAATAAAAAAAGAATGAAAAAATAGAAAATTACAAATTAAAAGAATAATTAAGTGAATGAAAATTTTTGAATTAAATAATGAAGAATAATAATAACGAAAAATAATAGCCTCAACAGATAAAATATAGCGATAAATACAGTAGCAATTAAAAAAGAATGAAAAAATAGACAAAATACAAACTGAAAAATAATGATGAAATAAAAAAATAAAAAATCAAATAGAATAATAAAGATGAATAAATTAAAATAAATAAATAGACAAATCTATAAACAAATCAAAATTTATAAGATAAACTAGATATTAAATAAAAAATTACATTACTACACTAATTAAAGCCAAGGTAAGGCATACAATTGAATAGATAGAAAAATAAATAAATAGATAAATCAATAAGACAATTAGAATTGATAAGATAGAACAGATAATGAACAGGTAAATCAAATTACTACACTAATTAAAGACCAGGCAAGAACCCACCCTAAGTAATTACGCTTAATACAATGGCCCTAAAGTGACATAAAATTAGGTTAATACAGTCTAGAAGTAAGTAGATGGTTAGACAACTAAGAGCATATAAACGTTTGAATTGACGTAATTAAAAACATTACGGTTAATAGAAAGAGGAATGATGTGAATTTTTACGAATATTAGATGATTTTGCATAACATGGATACTTATTAGAAAATATTATGGATACAGAACATAATACGGATAATGAAATTAAGGATATTAGATTTTTCGGATATAGGTAAGTATTACGGATAAGCGATGTACGAATAATGAAGAGCATGACGGATATGGGAAATAATTAATAAAGATAAATAATGATAAGTAAAATATTGACGAGGAAGCGACAACATGGGGAAATAGATAAAATAGATAAATGTATAAACAAACCAATAAATGAAATAAATTAATTAATGCATAAATAAAAGATGAGCGATAATAATTGATAAAATAGTAAGAAGACGACGAGAACTGGAAGTAGATAAATAGCTAAATAGATAAAAGTAGATAACTGAGTATATAAATGAAAATATGAGCGATAAATGATTTATTGGCTTTAGGGTAGCAGAAAGAGTAAGTGCATAGGGAAATACAGGATGGGAGGGGGGGGCTGGGGGAGTATTAATCCCTTAAATGGGCGGAAAATGGGAAATTGGGAAGGGCAGTAAGTTATGGGGGGGAGACGGGAGGGAGCAGATAGTAATGGAGGACTTAGCAAAAAATAAATAAATAGATAAATGAATAAATAAATAAATAAATTAGATAATTTATAAAAAAAAAAAAAATTACTAAACAATTGAAGACGAAGTGAGATGTAGGATGGAAAGATGGAGGAGGGAGGATCGAGAAAGAATTAAAAAAAAAAAAAAAAAAAAAAAACAGGACAGGAGGGAAATTACTGTTGTTTGAAGAAAGGGGTCGGAAGGTCTCTTAGTGATCTGGCTCCAAGGGGGATGAGATGGAAGAGGAGGAAGAGGGAGGAAGGGGAGGAGGAATACAAGGAGGATGGGTATGTGGGGGAGGAGGAGAGATATGGAGGAGGAGAAGGAGAAGGAGGAGAAGGAGGAGAAGGAGGAGGAGGAGGTTGAGGAGAAGAAGGAGGGACAGGAGGAGGAAAAAGAGGAGTGGAGGAGGAGGAGGAGGAAGAAGAGGAGGAGGAGGAAGAAGAGGAGGAGGAAAAGAAATGGGAGGAGGAGTTTTAGAAATAAAAAGTTTTATGAAAGAAAGGGAGAAAGGAAAGGAAGAGGAGGAAAAGAAGAGGAGGAAGGGAAGAGGAGGAAAAGAAGAGGAGAAAGAAGAAGAAAAGGGAGAGGTGGAGCAGGATGATGAGGAAGAGGAAGGGAAAAGGATGAGGAGGAAGGGAAGAGAAGGAGGAGGAAGGGAAGAGGAGAAAGGAAAGAGGAAGAAGGAAAGAGGAGGAAAGGAAGAGGAGAAGAAAGAAGAGAAGAAAGAAGAGGACCAAGATGAGGATGAGGACGAGGAGAAGGAGGAGGAGGAAGTCGAGGAAAAGATGAGAAGAAGGTAGAGGTGGAGCAGGAGGAGGAGGAAGAAGAAGAGGAGGAAGAAGAGGAGGAAGAAGAGGAGGAGGAAGAGGAGAAGGAGGAGGTGAAGCATGGTGATGGTGATGGTGAGGAGGAGGAGAAGGAGAAGGTGGAGCATGGTGATGGTGATGGTGAGGAGGAGGAGAAGGAGGAGGAGGAGGAGGAGGAGGAGGAGGAGGAAGTAAGGAGGGTGGGAGGGGAGATCAAAAGACAGAGGTCTACGGAAGGTTATTTTCTGCACTCATCCACTGTGAAAATTACGAGGGGAGACGCAAGTCTTGCATACATACGGTGTATATGCACAAACAAACAAACAAACACACACACACACACACTGCTAGGACCTCATTTATACACATTCACATACATACATATATAATATACATCTATACATGTTCGTAGATTTGTACTTGGCTCATTACGTATACATATACCAATACAACATATACAGTATATACAAGATCTAATACCCTTGGAGGGGTCGTATAGCATTATACGTAATTGGTATACGACCTTAGACCCCCAACAGAAGCCAAAGAGTCCCTGGTAGTCCATTATGGCAGACCGGGAGAACTCCCTTGAGGAACCTTTCACCCTTTGCAAAACTCCTCCCCGCCTTGTTGCCGATGCAACCCGTACAAGAATAACGTGACAGGCTTTACGAGGCTTTTAGGGTCTCATTAGCAACAAGTCCAAAGGCCAAGAGGACGAAGAGAGTTGGAGACTCGTTTTTGAAAAGGAACTGGAGACTTGATGGATGGACCAAGAGCTTGGGAGCTTCTGAAAGAAGCCTTAATCATCTATGTACATTGACCAACCAATCCCTCTACCTTCCCTGATTGGTTCTTCTTGTTCTCTCTTCCTTCTCCTCCCCCCTTTCTTCTCCTCCTCCTCCTCCTCCTCTTCCCTTTCCACTCACACGTCCCGCGTGTTCTCCCCCCCTTCCCCATACTCCTCCCCCCACCTCCTTTTCCTCACTGTCATACACGCTTTCCCCTTCTCTACCACCCTCTTCCCCCCTCCCCCTTCTCCCCATCCGACCCTGCCACCCTCCTTGTCCTTAGGCCTTTCCTCCCCTTAACCCCGGCAACTTGTTCCTCCTGCTCTCCCCTCCCCTCTCCCCTCTTTTCCCCCTTTTTTTATTTCATGGTTGCACAGGCATATTCCCCTCTTTTGCATCCGGCCGATTCGCCTCGCGTCGAAAAGCGGTGTTGCCATGAAGAAGTCATTGATTTATAAATATTTTTTTTAATTTTTCGTTTTTATTTCTATATAATTCCCACTCTGAACTGCAACGTTGTCTCAGTTAGGTGTTCTAAATAGACGAATGAATTTAGAAATCTAATTAACATGGAAAATGAGAAAATACCTAAAAAGATGATAATGATGAAGGTGATGATGATGATGATTAAGGTAATGATGACAGTGTTTTAGTGATTGTGACAGAGAAAAACATTGTAACAAGTGATAATAATGATTCCTACAATAATGTTATTGATAATGACAAATTGTAGCCATAATAATTACAAAGCTAAGAACTCAATCAAGCTGTATTAAATCTGATACCACATTATGATAACTATTTACAATTCATTACATTAACAACAACAGTATGAGAATGATTACTTCATAATATTGACATCACAACAATTATTTCATAATGTTTACGTCACAAGATTGCGTCATGATACTACGTCATATAAATATTTACGTCAGTTTAGGTCACATCAATGTTTACTTCACAATATGACAAGTCATACGTCATATTATGTCATATCAACGCTTACGTTACATGACGTCAAATCAATGCTTACGTCTTAATATTGCGTCATATCGATTCTTACGTCACAATATAATATCACATCAATGTTTCTCATAATACTGCGTCATATCGTGTCATACAGCAATCCTTACATAATATTACGTCATAACATCACGAAATATTAATGTTTACGTCATAATATTACGTCATATTAATGTTTGCGTCATAATATTACGTCATATTAATGCTTACAGCATATTATTACGTCATATCAATGCTTACGCAATAATATTACGTCGTGTTAATATTGATCATAATACGTCTTATAAATGCTTACGTCATGTGGATGATCCTTGTTGCTCGTTCATGACAGAGCACTATGCACAGCATGTAGGAAGATGCAGTGATCAATTGTTACTGCAACAGATAGCGAGATGTTATCTCGTCGCTCTTTTTCTCTCTCTAAGAGTATACATACCTGAAAAGAGAAAAAATATTCTTTAAGAAAAAAAGAGAAAGTATTTCCGAGCTTATCTCCGGTCCATTTGTTTGGACTATATATATATATATATATATATATATATATATATATATATATATATATATAATATATATATATATATATATATATACAAACTTAGTAGAATAATAAATATAACAAGACAAATCACTGAAGATACACGAATAAAAGTTATAACGATTAAATCATGTTTAATAAAATACAAGCTACGGTTAGATTAAGAAGTAAATAAATAGACAAATATGCACTTGGACAAATAACCAAATAAACATACAAATAAAACATACACACATGTTTAGTCACACAAGATAAACATTTCTCGGCATTCAAAATAACTCTTCCATACCAAAGGAATATGACAAGTGACTCGAACCTTTCGACAACAATTAGACATAAGAACATAAGAACATAAGAATGTAAGAATGAAGAAGACTGTAAGAGACCATAAGGCCTACACAAGGCAGCTCCATATCCATCACCACCTGTCATCCCCATCCACAAATTTGTCTAACCGTTTTTTAAAACAACTGATAGTTTCAGCGCTCACTATATGGTTACTAAGTCTATTCCATTCGTTGACCACCCTATTAGTAAATCAATTCTTGCCTACTTCCTTCTTAAATCTAAATTTGTCCAGTTTAAATCCATTACTGCGAGTCCTGCCCTGTTGTTTTAATATGATAACCTTGCTTACATCACCCTTGTTAAAGTCTTTGATCCACTTGAACACCTCTATTAGCCAACAAGTAGCTACTTCTCGGTAAAGAAGAGCGACTGAACCCTAAGACATTAAAAGGTCTGCCTGAGGTGAATAAAATCACATGGCGACAGGCAAGGACAAATAGTTGTCGTTTTCCTCAGTGTTGTCACCTGTGTACAAAACAAACAAGATGTATTGGCCGAAGACTCACTACCCTCGGAGACTCTTACTGAGGGCAAGACCCCGGCAGAAGTCTACTTTGGGCTTCTTCGTCTTCTTCGGTTATCAGCCAGTTATCTTGAAGGCCTCACTAAACCAATCAGCGAGAGCTCACAGAGGTGTTTGTCAAGCTGTAGCTACAAAAAGTACCACAATCAATCTTCCGTCTCGCTTAACCCTCCATCTCCCCTCCTTTCCCCTTCCGAATCCCTCTTCACCTCTCCCCGCCCTCTCTCTCTCTCTCTCTCTCTCTCACACACACACACACACACACACACACACACACACACACACACACACACTTTTTCTCTCTCTCTCTCTCTCACTGTCTCTCTTTCTCTCTCTATTTCACATTCTACCTTTCTGTTGTCATTGCACTTATCCGCCTGCCTGTCTGTTAGTCTGTCTACCTATCTGTCTGTCTCTCTATCTCTCTCTCTCTCTCTCTCTCTCTCTCTCTCTCTCTCTCTCTCTCTCTCTCGCTCTTCCTCTCTCTCAAGCTGTCTT